>NW_028270156.1:66457920-66647866 GCF_037043375.1 Chiloscyllium plagiosum | reverse complement strand
TCTCTCTCCTCCCCCTCTCTCTCCCCACCTCTCCCTCTCCCACCCTCTCCTCCCTCTCTCCTCCCGTCTCTCTCTCCCTTTTCTCTCTCCTCCCCTCTCCCAATCCTCCCCCTCTCCCTATCCCTCTCCTCCCTCTCCCCCTCCCCCTCTCTCTCCTCTTTCATCCACTCCGACCTCTCCCTCTCCCTCTCCTCCCTCTCTCCCCTCCCTTTCTTATTGTCTCTGTTCCCCATTCCCCCCCCCCCCCCCATCCTTTATCCCTGCAAACACCATGGCAATCAGAGGCAGATTGTTGAATGTGCCATTTATATAACCTGGCTCTCTTGTAACGTTTGGTATGTTCATGGTAGTCATGTTTATTGCACTGGTGTAAGACCTCTCTTGGCAATATCCATGCTTCTGACCAGGATTCGTGCATTACTAACCTTAATGACCTATCCACACACCAACTTGCCTCGGATATGTTCACACCCACCAGATCCAAATCACAGGTTGTAAATAACTGATGGCATTCAGCACCAGAATACTAGGTTATCTGTAAGTTTTTAAGAAAAGTCCTCTCACAGTAAGTGTCTCCTTGATGCTCCAGGTTTTTAGATGACAGTCACTTTATATTAGATGTCACAAGGGGATGATGAAAGCTTGAAAAGGCATCAGTGATCTGAACTAAACTATCCACTCGTTGATTGTCTTTTTAGGTCGTCACTACTTGTGGTGTGAACTAGTCAGGAATAACTTGCTGCAAAATCAGTACAGGTCATTCTGCTATAATGTACGTTTTGTTAACATGAATTCACTATAACACGATTGACGAATTGAGGACACTGTTTCTAAAGTGCAAAATTTTAAAGTGTGTATCGGCTCTAATGCAATTCCGATCCTGTTAGTTCAAACAGTGCTACTATCGTGCGATTTTCCTATTGCACAGAACCCAACTATCTACTGGATCTCCTATGGTATACTATGGTATAGCAGAACTAATGTACTGATGGTGTATTTCACAAGAGACTGTTCCAGTTTTTGAGAACCTTGTCACTGTTTGAGGGTCTCTGGGAGTGTATTTGGAAAGACACTGCAGTAGTAATTGTGTTTTGAGAGGTCTGTGACAGTGTTTGAAGGGTCTGTGAGTTTGAATGAAATTCCCCTGTCACCCTTCTGAACTCCGTCGAGAACAGACCCAGAGTCCTCAAACCCTCCTCATTCGGCACGCCCTTCATCCCCAGGGTCATTCTTGCGAAGCTTCTGCATGCCTCCAGCACACCCGCCCTTAGACATGGGGTCCAGAACTGCTCTCAATATTCCGAATGTGGTCTGACGAGAACTTTAAGCAACCTCAGCAGTACTTTCCTGCTCTTGTGTTCTAGCCCTCTCAAAATGAATGCAAGCATCACATTTGCCCGCCTAACTGAATTTGCATGTTAGCCTTAAGAGAATCCAGAATTAGAAGTTTCAAGTCCCCTTGGGCTTCAGATTTCTGAAAACCTTCTACATTTAGAAAATAGCCTCGATTTTTCATACCAAATTGCATTACCTCGCACTTTCCTGGATTGTATCCTATCTGCGACTTCTTTGTCCACCCTCCTTAGCCTGTCCAAGTCCTTCTGCAGCCTCTCTGCCTCAACACTGTGTCTGACTGTCCACCTGTCTTTGTGTCACCTGCAAACTTAACAAAAATATCTTCAGTTGCTTTGTCTGGATTGATTGTCAATGTGTAATGTGAATAGTTGCGCTCTCAACACCTTTCCCCAGTGAAACTCCCATTAGTCACCGGCTGCCATCCTGAAGAAGGCCCCTTTTATCCCCTACCTTCTACCAGTCAGCCATTCCTCTATCTCTGTCAGCACCTTGCCCCTAACACGTGGGTGCTTATCTAATTTAGCAGCCACCTATGCAGCATCTTGTCAAAGGCTTTCTGGAAATCCACACAGATCATGTCCGATGTCTAACTTTGTATTCCTTGTGTGACTGACTCTCAAATCTGTCTAGCATCAGCATAAAAGTTTCATGGCTTTTTAAAAAAAAAATGTTTTGAGTTTCTATTCTTATCACCAAGATCACAGTTCTCTACATTATACTCCAAGTTCCACCTCGCTGCCCACTCAGTGAAACTATCTTTATCATTTTACAATATCTTTGTGTCCTTCTCACAACTTGGATTCCCACCTAGTTTTTGTATTGTCAGCAGACTTGCTATTTTCAGTCTCTGTGCCTAGGTCATTTATGTGGATCATAAATAGCTGAGGGTCTATCACGGATTCTTGTGATGCCTTGGACGACAAAGGATTTCAATACGATTAAATCCTAAAGGATTTTTGTGGTGTCGCGGTAGAGTCCCTATCTCTGAGTAAGGAGGCCAGGATTCACATTCCATCTCCTTGAGGTGTGTAATCATTTCCTAACCACTTTATTTGTACTGAGTGATGCAGCAGCTATTGGTAATAGTCACAGAACAGGCATGCCCAAGAGTTACAAGTTCTCAATGTTCAGTTCTCCACAACAGTTAGGGGGAAGTCTTACAGCAAGCTTTTTAATTGGTCACTGAGGACATTTCGGGGGTCATGGGAAGGACAGTAAAAAGATCACAGGCAGGGACAAAAGTAAATGAGGTCTGGATGAGTTGGAGTGGACTCCGAGGTAGCAGTGTCAATTTTTGAAGCTTTCACTGTAAGGAGCAGAACTGAGCTAAACAGCATTTGAGTAGATGTCGACAGTGGTAGACCACCCTGGGCTTTGTGTAGTTGCACAGCAGTAGACTGCCCTGGACTACTTTTGACTAGAAACCAAGCTGGACTGGACTATAAGTACTATGGGCTGGCTCTGGTGTAACAGTGATATTGTTCCAACTCCTAATGCCATGTTAACCCACCAGTACGTGTCCGTGTTGTCTCCCCCTTTGTTTTTGAATAGAAGTGAAGTTACATTTGCCAATCTGCAATCTGCTGGAAATGTCTTAAAGTCTCGTAAATATTTGAAAACCCTAACCAGTGCATTCACTGTTTACACTGCTTCTTCTTTTAATATGAGCGGGATCAGTTTTGGGGTCCCTTTAAATTCCACGAATACCTTTTAATCTCATTTCAATGACTTTGTGAATGCCTTATCAATGTTCAGTTAATCCCTGTAATAATACTATCTATAACTGCAGATTACAGACAATAGAATGTTTGTCTGCATTATATTTTGCAGGAGACAATGAATAACATAATAATGAGAGCACAGTATTCCCCTGCACGATATTCCACCAGGTGGAATTTTTGTATGTATGATATTTTGGGGCACTTTGCCTGTTTGTAATCTGCCACAAACTGCGGAATGCCCGTTGTACATTAAAGGTAAAGTCGCCATAGTCCTACCAGACCATCGGACTGCACTGTCAGAGAGATACGATTGAAGCTAGTTTAATCTGAGGGTCACCATGCCTCAGGCAAGGGGAGAGTTTTGAGAGGGAAAGTCCTCTGTGGTAACAGTATACATTACACCCTATAGAAATGGGATAACTGGAATAATGAAGCTCTGTATAGTTATTGACTCAATTGACCAAACTTGTTGAGTGGGCAGACACCACGACTATCTAGTCAAGTCATACTTTAGATTATTACTTTAGATTAGATTAGATTACTTTAGATTACTTTAGATTACTTTACAGTGTGGAAACAGGCCCTTCGGCCCAACAAGTCCACAACGCCCCGCCGAAGCGCAAACCACCCATAGCCCTACATTTACCCATTACCTAACACTACGGGCAATTTAACATGGCCAATTCACCTAACCTGCACATCTTTGGACTGTGGGAGGAAACCGGAGCACCCGGAGGAAACCCACGCAGACACGGGGAGAATGTGCAAACTCCACACAGTCAGTCGCCTGAGGTGGGAATTGAACCCGGGTCTCTGGCGCTGCGAGGCAGCAGTGCTAACCACTGTGCCACTGTGCCGCCCACACATGTCCTCCAACAACCCACCCTCCCCTCCCGGCACCTTCCCCTGCTACCACAGGAATTGCAAAAACTGCGTCCACACCTCCCCCTCACTTCCATCCAAGGCCCCGAAGGAACCTTCCACACCAATCAAAGTTTCACCTGCACCCCCACACATGTCATTTACTGTATCCATTGCTCCCGATGCGGTTTCCTCTCCACTGGGGAGACTGGACGCCTTCTTGCAGAACGCATCAGAGCACATCTCCGGACTCCTGCACCAATCAACTCCACCGCCCCGTGGCTGAACATTTCAGCTCCCCCTCCCACTCTGCTGAGGACATGCAGATCCTGGGCGTCCTCCACTGCCACTCCCTCACCACCCGCGCCTGGAGGAAGAACGCCTCATCTTCTGCCTCGGGACCCTTCAACCCCAGGGCATCAATGTGGACTTCACCAGTTTCCTCATTTCCCCTCCCCCCACCTTATCCCAGCTCCAACCTTCCAGCTCAGCACCATCCTCGTGACCTGTCCTAACTGTCAATCTTCCTTCCCACCTATCTGCTCCACCCTCCCCTCTGACCAATCACCTTTACCCCCACCTCCATCCACCTATTGCACTCTCACCTACCTTCCCCTCCAGCCCCACCCCCTCCCATTTATCTCTCAGTTCCTGAGGCTCCCAGCCTCATTCCTGATGAAGCGCTTTTGCCCGAAACGTCGATTCTCCTGCTCCTCGGATGCTGCCTGACCTGCTGTGCTTTTCCAGCACCACGGTAATATTGACTGCAGGGAACCGTAACACTTTGTGACTTATTGGAGACCGTGGGCTGCCATCGAACATAGTGTGACAGCAGTTTTATAAACGATGTTTTCTTACCTGAAATTACTGCAACTAGTTTTTGTGTGAAGGTACAAGCATTTAAAAGTGAAGTAGCATTAAACTGGATCACAGATGGAAGTCACCAAAGGAAATTACTGTGCATGTAGGAAGTCTGAAATAAAGACAGAAAATATTTGACAGGGAAAAGCTGGAGAAAGAGAAACAGTTAACACTTCAAGTTGATGATCTTTCCTCCAAATTGTGATGCTGAGTTGGTGCAGACCTAGTTAACTTGCTCATGACAAAATGTTAAAATACCTCCTTAAAATAATTGCCAAATTATTTGTCAGCAATAACACACTTGGAGATCAAAGCTTTGTTGCTTTTGTGTTTCATATCCCTATTCTTGTTGCTGTGTCCGACCTTACCATCTTCAATGATTCAACCAGGTCCCTCTGCTGCTGAATCTCTTTTAAAATTGGAGCTTTTGTTCCAAATTGCCTCTCCCTATTCTTCCTGGCACAGTCAGTTGTCCATCACCTGTCTGCCCATTCCGCTAACTTGTTTACATCCTGTTGGAGCGCTGCACTATCCTCCCGGCACTTTATCGCATGACCTTTGGAAATCTGTGTAGACTACACTACACTAACCATCAGTTTTACGATTGTACTTTTCCAGTGGGACTGGTTGGGCTTTGACTTTAAAATCTGGTCCAGTACATGCAGTGGTGGGTGAGCAATACAATGTGTGGGAAAACACCATGATAGTCCCAGTGCTTTGTGGCACGTAGCTGACCCAGTCCCATTTCTGGATGGCTTCCCCCCCGCCTCCCCGCCCCCCCCCCCCCCCAATACAACACTCAATGTATGAAACCTTTTATTTGATTGCGTTGTTGCACCATATGTTATGAGGAATCTATCCTACATCTTGTGCTTTTATGTTGCTGAGACTAGAAAGAATTGTTTGACCTTAATTAAAAGGGTTTCCATCTATTCGGTACCATTAACAGAACTGCCCGAGGCACTTTTCCTCCTCTTCCTTTAACAGTGTGACCTGGCTAATAATTATCCTTTTAATTAAGACCAACAAAAAGTCATCTGACCATTTATCACATTACTGTTTGTGTGAGCTTACTGTACACAAATTGTCTACCATATTTCCTACAATACAATGCTGCTTACGCTTCATAAATACTTGGTTACCTGTGATGTGTTCTGTGGTGTTCCATGACTGCAAAGTGTACGATATAAATGAAAGTCTTTTCTTTCTAATTCATTCTAGACTTCTGTGCGTGTCGCTGTCAATTTCTGTTTCTGTTTGTTTAGCTCACCAGTTTTTTTTTGTCCAGGTAATTTGTTATTATGCCCCGTCCCTTTTCTCCAAAATGCTTTGATTTCTTGCTGATGTTTGACCAAATAATCCGTTTTACACTGTACGAGTTTCAATTGTGTAAGAGCTGAGGGGTTTTACAGGCAGATATGGCCCTTTTCTTGTGAATTTTGTGTGTGTGCAATTGCACTGAATGTTGCTGTTTAGTGAAGGGAAACACCACAGGAGTGTTACGGCCTGTTGTTTCTTTGAAGGGCAGAGTCTGTCTGGGTAGGAGTTGAATATAGAAAGGTACTGCTGTATTTAGTTATTCACTGGATGAGCCCTGTGTTTGTGACACTTCCAGTGGCGCAGGTTTACAGAGTGTGTTTGTGTGATTGTTCATGCACAGGGTTTCTGATCTTAGTCAGTTTGGTGCCAGTAAACAGTGGGTGACCTAAAATCTGAATGCTTAATTCCTCCTCCCTCCTTTTCCCAGTACTAGGGAGATACTGGGCAGAGAGGCCATGGGCAGAATTTGAAAATGAGAATTTTACAACTGCAATTTTGCTAAACTAGACCCCATTGCAATGAATGAGGACAGAGGAATATTACTTGGGAAGAATCACAATGGGGGCAGCAATTTCATTCACTGGCTGCTATTTGATCCTAGTGCTGACCTTTCAGCTCAGCACTGTCCTCATGACCTGACCCACCTGTTGATCTACCTTCACACCTATCTGCTCCACCCTCCTCACTGACCTATCACCTTTACTCACACCTTCACCCACCTATTGCACTCTCAGCTACCTTCTCCCCAGGTCATCCCCCCCACCATTTATCTCTCCACCCCCAAGGCTCTCAGCCTCATTCCTGATGAAGGGCTTTTGCCCAAAACGTCGATTTGCCTATTCCTCGGATGCTGCCTGACCTGCTGTGCTATCTATATGGACTTCAGCAAGGTGTTCGACAAGGTTCCCCATGGGAGATTGATTAGCAAGGTTAGATCTCATGGAATACAGGGAGAACTAACCATTTGGATACAGAACTGGCTCAAAGGTGGAAGACAGAGGGTGGTGGTGGAGGGTTGTTTTTCAGACTGGAGGCCTGTGACCAGTGGAGTGCCACAAGGATTTGTGCTAGGCACTCTACTTTTTGTCATTTACATAAATGATTTGGATGTGACCATAAGAGGTACAGTTAGTAAATTTGCAGATGACACCAAAATTGGAGGTGTAGTGGACAGCGAAGAGGGTTACCTCTGATTACAACAGGATCTGGACCAGATGGGCCAATGGGCTGAGAAGTGGCAGATGGAGTTTAATGCGAGGTGCTGCATTTTGGGAAAGCAGGACTAATACACTTAATGGTAAGGTCCTAGGGAGTGTTGCTGAACAAAGAGACCTTGGAGTGCAGGTTCATAGCTCCTTGAAAGTGGAGTCACAGGTTGATAGGATAGTGAAGGTAGCGTTTGGTGTGCTTTCCTTTATTAGTCAGAGTATGGAGTACAGGAGTTGTGAGGTCATGTTGTGGCTGTACAGGACATTGGTTAGGCCATTGTTGGAATATTGCGTGCAATTCTGGTCTCCTTCCTATCGGAAAGATGTTGTGAAACTTGAAAGGGTTCAGAAAAGATTTACAAGGATGTTGCCAGGGTTGGAGGATTTGAGCTATAGGGAGAGGCTGAACAGGCTGGGGCTGTTTTCCCTGGAGTGTCGGAGGCTGAGGGGTGACCTTATAGAAGTTTACAAAATTATGAGGGTCATGGATAGGATAAATAGACAAAGTTTATTCCCTGGGGTCGGGGAGTCCAGAGCTGGAGGGCATAGGTTTAGAGTGAGAGGGGAAAGATATAAATGAGACCTACAGGGCAACTTTTTCACACAGAGGGTGGTACTTGCATGGAATGAGCTGCCAGAGGAAGTGGTGGAGGCTGGTACAATTGCAACATTTAAGAGGCATCTGGATGGGTATATGAATAGGAAGGGTTTGGAGGGATATGGGCCGGGTGCTGGCAGGTGGGACTAGATTGGGTTGAGATATCTGGTCGGCATGGACGGGTTGGACCGAAGGGTCTGTTTCTGTGCTGTACATCTCTGTGACTCTAATCTATAGCAACTGCAGTACCCACATTAGCCTTGTTATTTGACCGCATCTGACTGTGAAGTGTCTGTGCCATTTATCTTGGATGTTCTTTGTTCTGCAATCCAGTTTTAAAGTGATTATTTATTATTTTCCCCAGCACTTCCAAGTTCTTGCTCGATGAGTGATTGTCATAAAAGTGTATTAACCTTGTTCTATATTGGCAAGTGGCTACAAGTGAGGTTTGTCCTCCTCCTCTGAACATACTTTGTTACAAAGATACAGCAAACTATGTTTATAATATAAAATTAATACCTCAATCTGTCATCATACAGAAGTCTGAAATATAAACGAACAAGCAGTGTTCTTTTCATTTTCTACTTCATGTTCTCTTGTTAACTTTCTAAATAAAAGTATTCAGAAATTCTTTTCATTCCTTTTACATTCAACCATTCCTTTCCCCAAAATGCCCCTACTTTCTTCAAGGTGCTGATCCCCTGCTGGGGTCAGATTTCTTGTCAATGGTTGCCCTCTCTCTAATTCTTTCTTTATAGCGGTGACTGCACTTCCAAGGAACATAACGTAACAGCAGAAGTGGAGCACTCGCCATCTTCTGGGGTAAAGAATTGCACAGATTCTAACCCCTTGGGTGAAGATGTTTCTCCTCACCTCATTCCTAAATGAATAACTCCCCATCCTGAAATTGTGATCCCAAACACTAGAATCCCTACAGTGTGGAAGCAGGCCATTCGGCCCAACAAGTCCACACTGACCCTTCGAAGAACATCCCACCCAGACCCATTCCCCTACATTTGCCTCTGACTAATGCGCCTCACCTCCACATCCCTGGACACGATGGGACAATTTAGCACGGGCAATCCGCCTAACCTGTACATCTTTTGATTGTGGGAAGAAATTGGAGCACCCGGAGGAAACCCACGCAGACACGGGGAGAATGTGCAAATTCCACGCAGACAGTCACCCGAGGCTGGAATTGAACCGGGGTCCCTGGCGCTGTGAGGCAGCAGTGCTCACTGCTGAGCCGCTATGCTGCTGCACTCCAAAGTCTCCTTCCTCATGATCACTGCAACCTACAGTCCTCCGAGGTCTCAGCATTTCTCCATCCTTGACCTCTTACATTCCCTTGGCTCCACTATTGACAGTTGTGCCATCATCAATAGGAACTCTAAACTCTGAAGTTTCTCCTTTACCACATAACTTTTAAGGAATTCTTTTAAATTTACCTCTTTGACCATGACTTAGATTCATGTGACCTTCTGTGGCGTGGTGCCGCAATTTGACTGCTCATGTTCCTGTAATGCTTATTGGGCCATGTTTTTATGTTGAAAGTGCTGCATAAGAAGAACAAGTTGTTGTTTGATCTCTGCTCTGCTGCTGCTATTGCAGACTCCCATTTTGTTGCAGAGTAATAATTAATTGAAATCATTCGTGATTCTATTGCATGCAATGTTTAGATTTTTGTAGGAAAAGAAAGCACAAGTGCAGTTGAACTACTGCTGGCTATTCTCAAGAGTACCATCTACTCCCAGGCGAACATTCCAAGCAGGGCCTCTGAACATTACTGACTCTGAAACATTATCAGAAACAATTCAGCTACAGAGTCTGGAGCCAAATTAAACTTTTGGCTGAACTGTCTTTAATTGCATTCCCTTTTGTTTTTGCAAACACGAGCACGCTAAGCTTGTTTCTTTTTGCAAGCTGTTGGAGATGGGTGAACTGCCCTTAATATAAAACAAATTCCTCTTCAGACCTTCTTCTGCAGCAGTGGCTATACATCAGATGTATGTCACCAGGCGTAAATTGCTTTTGGCACTCTGATATCACAAAAGGTGCTATATAAATGCAGGACTTTTGCCTTCCATTCTTCACTGAATATGTTGTTTGCATGTGTTGCGCCTCAGTGTCATGCACTCCATCTTGCAGCTATTTCATCCATTGTAGTGAGACAACAAATGTGGAACAAGATGCCAGTTGTTCAGTTATTTCCCCTGGCTTTTCCCCTCTGCGTTGAAAGTATTGGCAACTTGATGGGGCCGTTCTCTGACACCTAAGGCCAGTGCTGATCCTCTGTGAATGTCAGGGAGCTGTTTTGCCTGGTTGTGGTTGGCACTGCGTGGGGTGGTGTTCACCACTGGGTCTATTTCTGTCGACAGCAGGGTGATCTTGCCAGCACCTTTTTATTTTCACATCTAGATGTGAGTTGCATTCGACCTACTGAGATCAGCTTAGCCCGAACTGCTGATTGACTGCCTGACCTTGGTGAAGGTTGGCTGTGCTAATTTCTGAGCTGACGTTTGTGAAACTTCATTTGGAACCCAAGTCAAGTGTCCATCTTTACCTGCCCACTGTGCATTTTTGAGGTGTAAATCTGCATATCGATTTTGAAAGCCAAGCGATTAACTTTTTTTTTATTCAGAAATTAAAAATGGTATAAAGCTTGAGATCAGATTGTGTCATTTATCCCAAAAAAAAAATGCTTTGGAGGTATGTATTTGGAGAGTGCTTTCTAACACATTTTAAATTGAAGATTATAGAGTGAAACAGAAATCAATTTTTTTCTCTATAATATGTGCCAATCTGAAATGCAATTGTCACAAAAGAAGCCATAACAGGCATACAGCCCGAGCACTGTGTCAGCAGCAAGACTCCTGTGCACACTACCATGAGGATGAGGATGAGGAGGGGAACAATAGTTTCTACAATAGTTTCTAAGCAATTGGTTTGGGATTGGTGCTTTCGGTTGCTGTAGCGGTAGAGAAAATAGAAAGCTGAACTCTGCCTGATAGACTGTGCTCGGAAACCAAGCCAGAGAGAGAGAGAGAGAGAGAGAGCGAACAGTAATAGCTCAGTTGCTCTGTAGAGGAAGTACGCTCATTCAGCTGATATCAATGTTAAACAGCTTCCCTCGGGGGCACACAGCCACAGTCCTCTGCACCCCTCTCCTCCTCTCCTGTCCTCAGCTTTACCCTCCAGCCTTTCCCACAGACCAGTCAGTGAGTGTGTGCGCTGAAGGATTATTTGGTTGGAGTCAGCGTCTGTGTGGCCTCGCAGGTCGTATTTCAAGACTTTTGTTTTATCTTGTTAATCTGTTGTTTGTGATAGTGCAAATAAGCCAGGCTTTTTTTTCTCTATCTGACTCTTGCTGGAGCTGAAGCAACTTTGAACTGTGCTGCTGCATTTTATTCTTTTCAGTTCCCTCAAAGGCTGCAACCTCTGGATTTGTTGCTCAACGATTTTGAAATGGATTCTCAATTGTCAACAGCCCCCCATCCACTGAGGGTTTTTGAGGGCTAGCTGCAGGGGCTGCAGCTGTCCAATTTTAACAGAACCCCGTAAATGGCTTAAACACATCCTGACCGTGGTGGCTGGGCTTGAAAATGCTCACTCGTCTTTGTAATTTGTTACACCGAGGAATGGGAAGAAGAGGTTTGGGGTGTTGGGAATGCTATGTCTCGATGCCTGATCTGATCCCCACTACCTTTAACTGGGTTGACTGAGTCAGCTTGCTCAATTCACCCTCTCATGTTATAGTGACAGCAGTAAAGGTTGATGGTGTTTCGATTTAAATTAAACCTCTCCAGTCAACCCGCCTATCTGTGTACTGCAGCTTTCACTGATACCCAGCTGGTTGGTCCACATTGCTCAACTAAACCACTCGTGTGTTGCAAAATGGGCAGGTCCCAGGTACCCACACCCCCTTATTCCAAAAGGGGCTTTGGAGAGCGTTTTACAATTAGTCTCAAGGACTGGGAAAGGAAGAGGAGGAATTGTGTCTGTGGTTCCTACTTGTGACTCGCTTCCAACCTTGTGGGCAGAAACGTTACACTCCCCAAAGTCTAATAGCCATGAGCCAATTTCCATATTTTTAATAAGGCCAGGTTCTAAAAAGCTCTGACTGCCAATGATTTGGTTGTTTAACCCCAAACGCAAGTGAGCCAACACCTTTGTGGGAAAATATGCATATTAAGTGGAAACATAATGAACTAATTTCAAATGAAGGACTCTTTGTGATACCTTTTGTATTTCTCCCTCTCCCTCTCCCTCTCCCTCTCCCTCTCCCTCTCCCTCTCCCTCTCCCTCTCCCTCTCCCTCTCCCTCTCCCTCTCCCTCTCCCTCTCCCTCTCCCTCTCCCTCTCCCTCTCCCTCTCCCTCTCCCTCTCCCTCTCTTTATATATATAATGTATAGCCAAAATGAGTTCATTTATACTGCAATGTAATGTATGTTTTAGTGCACGTGTGTATAACAGTACCCGTGACTTTGATATTTCATCCAGATATTTAAATAGTGAACTGCCTGATTATTAGAGGCTATGGAGTGTGCTTCCTGTGAGCTGAGTTAATTTAATTTTTTAAGGTATTGGGCTGAGTGCAACAATGTCAGATGGCCATCTGAATTTAAGAACTAAAAGTGAAATCAATTAATTTCTACTCTGTAATTGCACGTAGCTTTGACATTTGATCAGCCTTGTGCTGGAATTGTATGCACAAACATCTACTGGATAAGAAGGTCAAGCATTTTATGGGCCATGTATGTGACAAGAGGTGCACCAGGCAAAAATTTACAATACAAACAAATACGCTCTCCTCGATCCCTAAACAACTTCACTTCCCCTCTTTCCATGTAACAAGGACACCTTGCGGTGTTAGCTTGCAAAATTGTACACACAATGGTAATCATTTTCCTTCCAGAAGGGTGCAATTGGACAGCATGTGGTCAGGATGCAACTTATGAAGTGTCTACATCAATACGGATCCACCTTCACCTCCAATGTCATTAGGAACAGTGATGCTAACAATGGATTTTAGCAGGCTGTCTTTTGTCAATACTGACCTTCTGGTTTATTGGCTCTTTGTATTCCCCATAGTCTTAAATTGTTTTGCCTCTGTGCTGTAATGTGCAAGAGTCTGACTCCCCTGCCCCATATCTGATCAGATCTTCAGCCTGTCTGTAGAGAGGATTGAGACGTAATCTCCCCATTGGCAGAGCCACTTTATGACAGCTTGTGATTGACCATTATTTGACTGTTATATAGACAAGGTTTGCTCCCACCATGACATAACCTTTGAGCACATAGTACAGTCACCAAGCGCTGCAGAGCATGTGGCATAGAGTATGGGTCTAACTGATATGGTGAAGGGCTTCAGACAGGATATCCAAGACTGTCTGATTCCATTTTCCGTTTGTAAAATCTCATCAATCATGGTAGAGAATGTGGTGTACCTCTTGTGTGTTCTACCCACAGGGAGCTGATTGTTGACTTGCTTTTTCTAGTTTGTCTCTTTTTTTTTCCCCCCTTCTTCCTCTCTTCTTAGTGTTGGATTCAGGACATAAAACATCATCCTTAATCCCGGCTTTCAGCAACTCAGCTGTCCAACTCGTATCTTCTTTCTCTTTCTCCCTCTGTCTTCCTGTTTCTCTCCCTCCCTCCCTCCCTTCTTCCACACCCCCTATATCTCCTCTACCCCCAGCAATATTCAGGCTCTTAAAAGCCAAGTATAAAATCGCCTAACTTCTGATGCGTTATTTGTTGTTATTCCTTTGTTTTTAATTCAACGTATCTTTCCAATCAACTTGTTCAGAGATGTTATTGCATAACTCTGGAGCAGGTGGGACTTGAACCTGGGCCTTCTAGTCCAGGAGTATGGTCGCTATCACTGTCTTACAAGAGGAGCCTCTCCAACTTTAATGATACACTATGTTTGCAGTTTTAAGGCTGTACTCTTAAGTCTGAATGTTGTTGGTTAAAGTCTCAGTAGGAAGGAGTGCTAACTTTTGGAAGATATATTCAACTAAGCTCCCAACTGTTATCATCAGTAGGTTTAAGGTAAGGTGAGGTGAGGTTGGAGGGGGGGGGGGATTTAAAAGGGACCTAAGCGGCAATATTTTCATACCGAGCATGGTGTGTGTCTGGAATGAGCTGCCAGAGGAAGTGGTGGAGGCTAGTACAATTACATTTCAAAGGCATCTCGATGGGTAATGAGTAGAAAGGGTTTAGAGGAATATGGGCCAAATGCTGCCAAATGGGACTAGATTAGTTTAGGGTTTCTGGTCGGCACGGATGAGTTGGACTGAAGTGTCTGTTTCCGTGCTGTACAGCTCTCTGACTCTGAGGTGGATATTTGCGTTGATCTTATGAAAAAGAGCAGATCCTGGCCAAGTTTGAACCTCTACCAAAATCTGGTCGTTTGCAAGTTGTTCTTTGTGTGATCTTGCTGTGCATATGTTGGTTGCTGCGTTTCCTTAATGTCCAAAATGCTTCATCAGCCGTGAAGGGCTTTGGAATTTCTTGCTGTTCAGAGCCACAGCTGTGTATCCTTTTTGTGGCATTTGGTTCACTATCTTTGTAACTCCGTACAGAGGTGTTGAACTAGTGATTAATAAACCCAATAAGACATTCAGCTGTAATCTATCTGCCAACAGTGTGGTTAGAAGGCAGAGGCTACCACCACAGGAGCGGATGAAGCAAGCAGCATGGACGGTGTTTAAGGAGAAATTGACTAAGTGGATTATAGAGAAAGGAATAGGACATGCTGCTGAAGGATGTGATGCAAAGGGTAAATAGGAGCACAAATGAGTTGTATTGAATGACCTGTTATAAATCTAAAGAAAAGTTTTAAGTAATTTATTTTGCATAGACATATTGACAATATGATACTATGTGGTGGGAAAAAAGTACAAGCTATGATTACATGCTATATTACGGTAAGAGTTGCAGGGTTTCTTTTCCCCCTACTTGGTTCCTTTCCCATCTTCTCTCCAATTGCTTTCTGCCTAGAAGTGGCAAATGGAGTTTAATTCAGAAAAGTGTGAAGTGATTCACTTTGGAAGGAGGACCAGCAATGCAGAGTACTGGGCGAATGGTAAGATTCTTGGTAGTGTAGATGAGCAGAGAGATCAGTGTGACCATATACATAGATACCTCAAAGTTGCCACCCAGGTTGATAGGGCTGTTAAGAAGGCATATGGTGTGTTAGCTTTTATTAGTAGAGGGATTGAATTTTGGAACCATGAGGTCATGCTGCAGCTGTACAAAACTCTGTGTGGCCGCACTTGGAATATTGCATGCAGTTCTGGTCACCACATTATAGGAAGGATGTGGAAAGGGTTCAGAGGAGATTTACTAGGATTTGCCAGGTATGGAGGGAAAGTCTTATGAGGAAAGGTTGAGGGACTTGAGGCTGTTTTCGTTAGAGAGGAGGAGGCTGAGAGGTGACTTAATTGAGACATATAAGATAATCAGAGGATTAGATAGACAGGGAGAGCCTTTTTCCTTGGATGGTGATGACCAGCATGAGGTGGCATAGCTTTAAATGGAGTGTGATAGATATAGGACAGATATCAGAGATAGTTTCTTTACTCAGAGTACTAGGGGCGTGGAACACACTGCCTGTGACAGTTGTAGACTAGCCAACTTTACAGGCATTTAAATGGTCATTGGATAGGCATATGGGCGAGTTAGATGGGCTTCCCACAGGGTGGCGCAACATCGAGGATCGAAGAGCCTGTACTACGCTGCAATGTTATATGTTCTATATGTACTACAGCAGTCCAGGAAGGCAGCTCACCACCATCTTCTCAAGAACAACTAGGAAAGGCAATAAATACTCATCCAGCCAGTGATACTCATCTCGTGGATAAATAAAAAAATGTTTGAATCAAAACTGTCTATTGACATATACACGTTTAATGCCTTTAAAGTAACAAAAAAATTAAATCAAATAAAATTTTACATGTAAAGGTGTATCAGATCACTTGATTAATAGCTGTGTCGCTACTGGCATGTCAGAACTGGAGGACGACAGAGATCTGGAGGGTGTAGGGCTGGAGGAGATCATGGAGATAACAAGGGGTGAATTTAATGCCATAATGAAAACTTTAAGTGTTAGATGCTCCTCATTCAATCTCGATCAGCAAATTTTTAAAATTCATTCATTTGTGGGACTTGGGCATCATTGGTTGGGCCAGCATTGGTAACCCATCCCTATGTGCCTGTGAGAAGGTAGTGGTGAGCTGCCTTCTTGAATCACTGCAGTCCACTTGCTGTGGGTTGACCCGCAATGCCAGAAGGGAGGGAATTCCAGGATTTTGACCCAGTGACGATGAAGGAATGGCAGTAGATTTCCAAGTTGGGGTGGTGAGTGGCTTGGAGGGGAACTTACAGGTGATGGTGTTCCTAAGTGCCTGCTGCCCTTGTCCTTTTAGGTGGAAGTGTTGTGGTTTTGGAAGGTGCTGTCTAAGGAACGGTGCAATTCTGCAGTGTAGTATTGTGGTAATAGGTGATTTTAACTTCCCCACTATTAACTGGGACTCCCTTAGTGCCAGGAACTTAGATGGGATGAGATTTGTTAGGTATATCCAGGTGGGTTTCTTTTAAACAACATGTAGTTTAGTCCAACGAAGGAAGAGGCCATTTTAGACCTTGTAATGGAGAATGAGTCTGTATTCTGTGGGGGAGCATTTTGGGAACAATGATGATTAATTCTGTATGTTTTAGGATGGTTCCGGATAAGAATGAGAGGTTTTGTTTTGGGAAATCATGTAGGATAGTCAACATGGCTTTGTGCATGGGAAATTGTGTCTCACTAACTTGGTTAAGTTTTTTGAAGAGGTTACAGAGAGGATTGTTGAAGGCAAAGCAGTAGATGTTGTCTATATAAACTTCAATAAGACATTTCACACGTTTCCACATGATAGACTAGTTAGCAAAGTTAGATCATATGGAATCCAGAGGCAATTAGCCAATTGGATACAAAAGGTCAGAGATGGAGGGTGGTGGAATTGTTTTTCAAACTGGCGACCTGTGAGTGCACACTGCTACTGAATGCCGGTGGTGAAGGGATTGAATGTTTGTAGATATGTTACAAATCAAGTGGGTTGCTTTGTCCTGGATGGTGTCAAGCTTCTTGAGTTTTGTTGGAGCTGCACCTATCCAGGCAAGTGGGGAGTATTCCATCACACTACTGACTTGTACCTGGTAGTTGGTGGATAGACTTTGGGGTGTCACAAGGTGAGTTACTCGCCACGATATCCCTAGTCTCTGACCTGCTGTTGTAACCACTGTGTGTTTTTGTGGTGAGTCAGTTGAGTTTCTGGTCAATGGTAACCCTAAGGATGTTGACAGTGGGGGATTCAGTGCTGGTCATACCATTGAATGTCAAGGAGCATATTGTGTATATTGAGTGATAGTCGTTGTCTGGCATTTGTGTGGTGTGAATGTTACTTGCCACTTGTCGACCCAAACCTGGATGTTGTCCAGTTCTTGTTGCATTTGAGCACGCACTGCTTCAGTATCTCAGGAGTCATGAATGGTGCTGACCACTCTGTAATCATTGGCGAACATCCCCAATTCTGACCTTGTGACAGAGGGAAGGTCATTGATGAAGCAGCTGAAGATTGGTGGACCTTCGGATGATAGCATGAGTGAGATTTCAAGCAGGTTAGCAATAGGGTTTTGGATGACTTGATGTTTACAGAGGGTAGAGGATGGAATGCTCACTAACAAGAACTTGGAAATAGTTGAAATCTTAGGTAGCAAAGACGTGTGTGAGTGTACCATTAAGGTTGATAGGCACAGGCATAAGTGGGCAATGTTCCTGCAATGGTCAGATTGTTGATGTAGAAGACCTATATGTGGAATTTGGGCCTGGAAGGGATAGCCTAGTGGTATTATCATTGGATAGTTAATCCAGAGACCCAGGTAATGTTCTGGCGATCCAGGTTCGAATCCCATCATGGCAGATGGTTGAATTTGAATTCAGTAAAAGAGAAATCTGGAATGAAGAGTGAAGTGATGACCATGAAGCCATTGTTGATTGTTGGAAAAACCCATCTGGTTCACTGATGTCCTTTAGGGAAGGAAACTGCCGTGCTTATTTGGTCAGGCCTACATGGGACTCCAGAACCACAGCAATACGATGGGCAATCGATATTGGCTAATTCAGCGATACCCTCCTCCTGTAATGAATTTTTAAAAAAAAGCTCCGTTCACTTTCCAATAAGGAGATGCAGTTCCAAATAGCTGAGCCTTAAACAGTGGCCAAGGAGAAGGGTGAGGTTGATGACAATGGGACAGAATTTGTGATGGGTCTTCCTGGTATTTGCTTGGATAAAATTCCCACTGGCCTAGGACTGGACATTGGTCATGCTGCATGCTCCAATCAGATGTCGTGGAGGAATTGAGAGAGCAAGTGATGAGGCAGAGCTGAGTGTTGTTAGCATACGCATGAAATCTGGAGGATTTTCAAGTGGTGTCACTAGAGTGTGTGGATGAGAAATCTATTAGCTCCAGGTTTGGCAAGTGCTTCAGTTTTAATTAAATATATGCAGCACTTAAACATTTGAATATATAATACCGACAAATTCTGAAAGATTGCATAATTAGATTAGATTCCCTACAGTATGGAGACAGGCCCTTCGGCCCAACAAGTCCACACCGACCCTCCAAAGAGTAACCCATCCAGACCCATTTCCCTACCCAATATTTATCCCTGACTATTGCACCTAACACTATATTGGCAATTTAGTATGGCCAATCCACCTAACCTGCAAACCTTTGGACTGTGGGAGGAAACTGGAGCACCTGGAGGAAACCCACGCAGATTATGTGCAAACTCCACACAAACAGTTGCCCGAGGCTGGAATCGAACCCGGGTCCCTGGTGCTGTGAGACAGCAGTGCTAACCACTGAGCCGTTGTGTCCGTGCTACTGGGCACTGTGCATAGTAGTGTCCACTTAGAATTTCTATTGAGCAGTGTGAATTGCTTTGAATGTTTATTTTCAGTATTTCCTTACCTTTTTCAGTACCTTGCAGTTTTGATTCTTTTAGGGTTGTAACATGAAAATATCAATCCCTGTATTTTATTGGTTGTAAAGGCGAATCCATAGAACCATTGCTGATATCAAAGTAGAGGCTTGTGGTACCACTTCCCACTTTAAATCTCTAATATTTTCTTTTTTTGTAAGGATATTGTGAACTAAGGAGTTTCATCATGTCTCACCATCTGTTCCTTTGATTCTCAATTGTCTCAGTACACCAAGTATCTGTTGGTTCCTTGTTAGCAGATGTGATGCAGGCTAGGCACAAAGCTCCCTACCTCAAACTGTGCAGACAACAATAACTTGTCTTGATATGGCACCTTTAACACAATGAAATGTTAGACCTCCAGTCCCTCATGCCTGTGCTAGCTCTTTAAACAATGCCACCTTCTCCAGACTTTCCATAGAACTGATGTCCCTGGTACGGTCCTCTGTACACCTTTCCCTCTTATCCACCCTTCTTGAAGTCTGACGCCCAGAACTGAATGTAAAACTTTAGCCAAGGCTTAATAATTTATAGAAATTTAGCATCACTTCTTTGCTTTTGAAGTCTATACCTCTATTTAGAAATGACTTGGAGGTGCCAATGTTGGACTGGACAAAGTTAAAGATCTCACAATACCAGCCCAACAGGTTTATTTGGAAGCACTAGCTTTCAAAGTGCTGGTTCTTCAACCACCTGAGGAAGAAGCAGTGCTTCAAAAGCTAGTGTTTCCAAATGAACCTGTTGGACCATAACCTGGTGTTTTGCAAGTTTTAACTCTATTTAGAAAGTTCAGGATTTGGAATGCTTATTAAAAACCTTCACAACCTCACCTTCCGGCTTCTGTTTCAGTGAAGATTAAATAAATAAAGCACAATTCCTGTGTTAAATGTCAACAAACCCACAGGGCTTTGTAACTGCTAAATGTCTTTTTTTTTTAAACAGGTCAAGTATTTCCCATAAAACAATCTTTAACCTGACTGTCTCTCATGATCTGTGTGCAATGATGAAGGACGACAAATACTGAACATTTCCTGTAGATCTGAAAGAGCAAAGGGATTTGACAAATTCAAATGTGGTTTTTTAAAAAAAAAAGCTGTATTTTCAGTTTAAGTAATTGAGAACTTTGGGTATTTCGTGTTAATATTTTGTCTTCAATTTCACAATAATAGTGTGTGTTGTGCCCCTTTACAGAACTATTAGGAAGTTTACTGGTCTGAATTTAAAATGATTGAATCCTTCCTGCCTTTTCTTCTATGTTCTGCTTTGTGCTTAGAATAGCTAGTCAGTCCACCTGACAATGTGATGCCTTTAACTCTCAGAAATTTACGAACATTCAAATGAGTGTTTATGGTAAATGCAAAATCAAAATTGTCAAGCCCATATAATTTTTTAAAAAAACAACTGTCTTCTTAAATCATTCTTTTTCTGTCGGAAGGATTAATAGCGTAGTTATGATTTGAAATTGTCGAATTGTTTTGAATTCTTTAGTAATCATTACAAAAGCCTTCAAATAAATAAAATTCACATGAACAATATTGTTGTAAATGCAGCAGAATGGTAACATGAGCAAGATGTGTGTTATAGTGAAACATCTGAGGCTATACCACTGGGGTTATTCAAAGAATAGTTGCATCTGATGATGTGAGAGTGCAGGTAATGAGGGCTGGGTTTCGATGAGTCAGATGGCCTTTTCTCCTCTTTTAGACTATTTAACCAGCAGGCCTTCAGTTACATGTTCGGTTTTGGTGAATTATAGTCTTTCAATTCAAGCTTGCATTTTTCTATTATGCTGCTCCCTTCTCTGCATCTTCCCTGGGCTGTTTCTTTGCTTTCTGTGTCCTCCAACTTCCTAAATGTAACAAAATTGGATGAGTGGATTTGATTTTTTTGAAATCTTGCAGCATAGACAAGTTTACAAATGTGCAAAGATAAATTTCTGAGATGGAAGGGCATGAACATCATCTTTACAATGCTAATTGTTGATGTGGCATATTCATATATTTTTGTTCCAATGTTTTTAGCTGCTGAAAACACTTATTCTCACTGGAGTGTCTCTCTCTCTCTCTCTCTCTCCTTCTCTCTCTGCCTCCCTTCTCTCTCTCTCTCTGCCTCCCTTCTCTCTCTCTCTCTGCCTCCCTTCTCTCTCTCTCTCTCTCTCTGCCTCCCTTCTCTCTCTCTCTCTCTCTCTGCCTCCCTTCTCTCTCTCTCTCTGCCTCCCTTCTCTCTCTCTCTCTGCCTCCCTTCTCTCTCTCTCTCTGCCTCCCTTCTCTCTCTCTCTCTGCCTCCCTCTCACTCTTTCTCCCCACATCCTCCCTCTTTCTTTCTGTCCTCTCTCACGCTCTCTCTTTGTCCTCTCTCCCTCCCGCAATATTAAATTGCTGACATTTCATGTTGCAAGATACTGGAGAATTAAACTGAGCAGGTCAGTCCTGGAAATAATCACAAAGACAGCACTCCCCAAAGATTTATGAAGAAACAAATTGGACCAGTTGCTCAATAACTAGAAATTAAATGGAAAATGCAGCAGATGGACTTGGGATTGGAAGCAGCAGCATCACAGATTCTTTGATTTACTCATCTTCTGAATGTAATGTTCCCCTAATAAGCAATAGATCATGCTGTATTTTTGGTGGAATGGAGTGGATTTCACTCTGAAACCCAGAATGTTTTCATGCATTGCATTTTTGGCTGAAATATTATATATTTTCCGATGCAACCTTAAAGTGGAGAGTGGCAAGAAATAGAAGGCTAGCTAAAGCACAGTTGAAGTTTGGACTAAGGTTGTCTGAAAATTCAACTTTTGTGATACCGCTCTTAAAGCTGTGAGATTTACACTGCCTGTTTATCCTATTCTATTATTAAACAGTCCTTGACGTGTTTCCTATATTACAACAGTGCTTCATTGAATGTGAAGCACTTGGAGGTATCAAGTGGGAGTGTGATAAGTGCGACATGAATGAACATCAGGACATAAATACAAGTGCTTTTTCTCATTTCCCCACTCCTGATGCTTAAAATTGACCACTGTTTTATACCACATTTAATGTTCTTCCCTTGCTAATGTAAAGTGGATAAGCTTCATATAAGGATATTTCTCACTTTTTATATTTGTGCACTGACATTTTCATTCATGTGAACAGCCAAAAGAAAGCGGCTGACAGTTCTGTTTCTGTGGCTGTTGTCTGTACTTTTTTTTTAAAAGGTAGAAAGTCTCCATAAAAAGAAACATTGAGAAAATATTTGAGTCTGATCTTTTGAGATTTTTGTTTCCTCTCCTGTTAGTGAATGTAGTTCTGGCCCCAAACTTGAAAAGTTCTCAACTTGCCGTTAAGAGCATCTTACTCATCAGAATTTATCTTCCAACTGGAAGGAGGTGTTGGATTTTGAAGTGCGTGTTTCTGCCTGGTCTGTGTTGAGGTGCAGTGACTCAAAAGGTGGAAGATGAGCATGAGTCTTTTGGAGTCATGTCACTGTGTTGTTTGCTTCCCAACGCTCTTTTTCAAAAACGACAATGCTTCTGTTTTCTTTAAGCATTTCGAACTTTGCAGGCAGGAGATAAGAGCTGTCTGAACTAACCTTCAGCTTTATTCCTACTACTTGTACTGTTGGCATTGAGATGTTCCAGGCAATCTGTGAGTAAAGAATGGTTGGAACAGTTTTTTAAAAATCTGCAGTCATGTCAATGAAAATAAAACAATTGGAGAAAGTATTTTGAACAGACATGGCTATCTTTGGGGATGCTAAACGACTGAAAATCTGTGGGACACCTAGCTTCGTAAGGATAGTACAAGGTTGTGATGAACTGCTGTTGGACTTATCTTAGTCAGATAAGCCCTTTTATTAGTAACCTAGGAGAGATTTTCAGCCTGATTACGAGAGAGTTCTGGACAACCTACTCAAAAATATAAACCTACTGACTCTGACAACCACCTGGACTACCCCACCTCCCACCCAGTGTCCTGCAAGAAATCCATCCCATTCTCCCAATTCTGCCGCATCTGCTCAGACGAGAGACATTCCACTCGCGAGCATCCCAGATGTCCACCTATTTTGAACAACATGTTTCTCCCCCCTCTGTCATCCAGACAGCCCTCCACCTCACCACCTCCATTCCCCATTCCACTGCTCTAATCCCACCCTCACTCTAATAAAGACAGAAGCCCCTTGTCCTCCACCCCACCAGTCTTCTCATTCAACACATTATCATTAAACACTACCGCCAACTCCTACTAGACCAGAACTCCCAATCGCCACCCATTTTAATTCCCCTTCCCACTCCCTTTCCGCTACGACCATCCTTGGCCTCCTCCATTGTCATAACAAATCAAATTGCATCTTAGAGGAACAACACCTCATCTTCCAACTGGGCATCCTCCAGCCCGGAAGACTCAATGTTGAGTTATCCAATTTCAAATAACCTCCCTTCCTAGACCCTCCCCCTCCCAGCCACCTACTGGATTCATCCCTCCCATTGACCAACCAGGTCGTATTCTCTACCTATCTCCACTTACAGGAGAAAGTGAGGACTGCAGATGCTGGAGATCAGAGCTGAAAATGTGTTGCTGGAAAAGCGCAGCAGGTCAGGCAGCATCCAAGGAGCAGGAGAATCGATGTTTCGGGCATAAGCCCTTCTTCAGGAATGAGGAGGGTGTGCCAAGCAGGCTAAGATAAAAGGTAGGGAGGAGGGACTTGGGGGAGGGGCGTTGGAAATGCGATAGGTGGAAGGAGGTTAAGCTGAGGGTGATAGGCCGGAGTGGGGGTGGGGGCGGGGACGGAGAGGTCAGGAAGAAGATTGCAGGTTAGGAAGTTGGTGCTGAGTTCGAGAGTTGGGACTGAGACAAGGTGGGGGGAGGGGAAATGAGGAAGCTGGAGGAATCATTTCCAACGCCCCACCCCTGGTGGGGTGGCCCGAAACGTCGATTCTCCTGCTCCTTGGATGCTGCCTGACCTGCTGCGCTTTTCCAGCAACACATTTTCAGCTCAATCTCCACTTATCCCAACCTCCCCACCCTGCACTCCCCCTCCCAATCTGCAGCTCCCCCTATACCCACCCTCAGACCTGAAGAAGGGTTACAGCTGAAACGTTGACTTCTTCACCTGATGCTGCCTGGCTTGCTGTGTTCTTCCAGCCTCCTGCTTGTCTACCTTGGATTCCAGGAGCTGCAGTTTTTTTTTGTCTCTAACCTACTCAAAATCAGCAGACATTTCAATCTTGTGTTTTGGGTTTAGTCATGCCCAAGGGAGGTGATGTTGGAATTGTATAAAATTGTTGGTTAGGCCACAGATAATGTTATACACAGCTCTGGAATCCACATTATAGGAGGGATATAATAGCCTTGGAGAATGTGCTAAAGAGGTTACCAAGATGTTGCCTGGGCTGGAGAATTTTTTTTTATTCAATCATTTGTGGGATGTGGGTGTCGCTGGCTGGGCCAGCATTTATTACCCAAACCTAGTTGCCCAGGGGGCAGTTAAGAGTCAATCACATTGCTGTGGATCTGGAGTCACATGAAGACCAGATCCACATTAGTGAGCAAGATGAGTTTTTCCAACAATCACCAATGGATTCATGGTTACCATTACATTCTTAATTCCAGATTTTTATCAAATTTGAACTTTACCATTTGCCATGGCAGGATTCAAACCTGGGATGCTAGAACATTATCTGGGTCTTTGGGTTACCAGTCTAGTGATGACAGCACTAGGCAATCTCATGAAGAGAGATTGGATGGAATGGGGTTGTTTCCTCAGAGCAGAGGAGATTGAGTGGGGACATGAATGAGATGTATAAAGTTGAGGGGCAAATGGTAGGTAGGAAGGAGATTTTTCTCCTTGGTGGAGAGATCAGTGACCAGGGGCATAGGTTTAAGGTAAGGGGCTGAAGATTTAGAGGAGACGTGAGGAGACCGTGGTGGGAATCTGGAACTCACTGCCAGTAAGAGTGATAGAGGCAGGAGGAATTTAAGGAATAATGATATGTGCCATTACAATGCCAAGATATACAAAGGCTAGTTTGGAGGCAAGTGCTGAAAAATGGGTTAGAATAGTTTTTGACTGGTACAGACAAGATGAGTGAAGGGCCTGTTCTGTGCTACAGACCCCCTATGGGTCTAAGTTCATTTTAAAATTAAACTTAGGTTCTTGTTTTGCCTCCGAGCTTTTGGAACACAACCATTATTCAGGTTTGGGTGTGCCCAGGATAGGAATAATTCTGATCAGAGTCTAGCTGCGAATGATCGGAACGACCAAATAACATGATTTATTTTATGCTGTTCACTGTGGATTTGAGCAGCAATTTCTGGACATGAGCCCCTAGTTAAAACTTGTCACGCTGTCACCATTCCATTTGAAATAATTTTCTGAATTGACTCCTCCGGTTGAAAAGCCCACATTTATTCGTCTTCCCAAAAAAGGTTACAGATTATCCTTGTGCTGTCCTCTGAATTATTTTAACTCTCAGTGATCAGATCTAGACAATAGTGGAGAGACGGTCTGACCTGAACCGGACCCAGTTCTGGTCACTCTGTACCTTCAGTAATGTCCAGTTCTGGTCAGACTGTGCCTCTGACCAGAATACTGTGTAGTTAAATAACAACATGCTCTATGTTCAACATTGTTTTGACTGTATCATTCACTGGTTTATTACTTTTTCTGATTGTTGGTCTAAGACTCCTCACTTTTTACTTAGCTATTTCACCAGCGCTATGCTTTGCCTACTTTTCCTTCCAAGGTGTAATATGGTCTTACAGTTTTCTCTTTTATTTGCAAAATCTTCTCAATTTGATCAAACATTTTCAAAATGCAACCTCTTCCATGACCACCACATATTTTTTAAGATTCACTTGTATGATGTGGCCATTGCAGGCTGGCGCTTCAGTGGGAGGATGCAATCGTGCAAGGTATCATGAGGGACACATATTTGAGGAGATTGTTGTTTTGTATACACCTTCCAGCTTTAGATTCATGGCCTGGCACTGGATATCTCTTTTGTTCAGGGGCAGGTTGGAGGGGTGGGGTGGGTGGTCAAACAGATGAAGCAGAAAACAACAGAGGCACTTACTTCAGTGCCTTTTTGAGATGTGGGTATCCCTGAAAGGCCAGCACTTACTCCCTGTTTTTAATTGCCTTTGAGCTAAGTGGCTTGCTGGGCCATTTCAGAGGCCAGTGAAGAGTTGGCCGCGTTGACATGGGTCAGGAGTCACATCTTGGCCAGGCAAGGTAAAGATAGACGAGCAGGAAGCTGGAAGAACACAGCAAGCCAGGCAGCATCAGGAGGTGGAGAAGTCAATGTTTCAGGTGTAACCCTTCCACAGGACTCTGAAGAAGGGTTACATCTGAAGCATTGACTTCTGCACCTCCTGATATTGCCAGGCTTGCTGTGTTCTTTCAGCCTTGGATTCCAGCAACTGTAGTTTTTTTTTTGGTCTCTAGGTAAGGTTTCCTTCCCTCAAGCACATTAGTGAATCTGATGGAGTTTTTGACAATTGATGGTGGTTTGATGGCCAGCTTTATTAATTGAATTGAAATTGCCAATGGATTTTCAAGGAAGTTCTACCTTCTGAGAAATGGATGTGTGGAAGTCTCACGTTAAAGTTACCCCAGCAATGTCAGGAGTAGGAATTAAGAGTCATCCAGAGGCTTTTTCACTTGCAGTGCAGTGGGAGAATCTATTAAACAGTCAGATTTGTGTCATTTAATCGATAAATAATTAGTCAGTTTTTGGTTGATTTTGTTTGCATTTGCTTCCTCTTACATTAAGCACAGTCTTCTGCGGATAAAGTTTTAAAAAAAAAGTCTTTCTCCTGTCAGGCGAGAGAAGAGCAACTTGATCACTTGTACAATGTCAAAATCATGGATTAACATGCTTTGTGATATTTTAGGCACTGTTTCCAGTAACCAGAGAACCCAAGTTTAATGTCATTGCCAGAAGAACCAAAGCTGACTTGAGCAACAAAAATCTTTATGCAGCAGGCAGTTATGATCAGGGATGATCATGTGGAATAAGAGTCAGCAAATTTCAAAGAGGAATTGTACATGTGGGGGAAGAGCAGGGGGATTCGTTGGATGGCTTTACAAAGTAAAGTGGGCTGAGTAGACACTTTACGTTGTATCATCCTATACCTGTAACCATGAGTGACAGCCTTTTTGTGCTGTTGTGTTATGTCTCACAGGCAGTATGCTAGTATATAGAGTCATAGAGATGTACAGCATGGAAACAGACCCTTTGGTCCAACCCATCTATGCCGACCAGTTATCCCAACCTAATCTAGTCCCACCTGCCAGCACCCGGCCCATATCCCTCAAACCCTTCCTATTCATATACCCATCCAAATGTTAAATGTTGCAATTGTACCAGCCTCCACCACTTCCTCTGGCAGCTCATTCCATACACGTACCACTCTCTGTGTGAAAAGGTTGCCCCTTAGGTCTCTTTTATATCTTTCCCCTCTCGCCCTAAACCTATGTCCTCTAGTTCTGGACTCGCCAACCTCGGGGAAAAGACTTTGGCTATTTACCCTATTCATGCCCCTCATAATTTTGTAAACCTCTATAAGGTCACCACTCAGCCTCCGACCCTGCAGGGAAAACAGCTCCAGCCTGTTCAGTCTCTCCTTATAGCTCAAATCTGTCTTTAAGAGTCATATTTAAAGTATCACTATAACAGCATGTAATCTGAGGCTATAAAGGTCTCATGCCATCTTAATGATAATTCACTTGAAGCAAAGCATGCTAATGCATGATGTTCTTCTGTAACTGAATAGACTCATCTCAGCTCATACACAGGCCACAAGAGCGGGGAGGTTATTTTGAACCTATATAAAGCCTTATCTACCGTATTGGCTACATTACAATAAAGATGTGAATGTATTGGAGCAAGGATAGCATCGTGGCTCAGTAGTTAGCACTGCAACCTCACAGCACCAGGGACCTGGGTTTGATTCCAGCCTTGGGCAACTGTGCGGACTTTGTGCATTTTGCGTGAGTTTCTTCCGGGTGCTCCGGTTTCCTCCCAAAGTCCAAAGATGTGCAGGTTAGATGGATTGGCCATGCTGAATGTGTTCAGGGATGTGCAGGCTAAGTGGGTTAGTCATCAGAAATGCAGCAGTACAAGGGTGGGTCGATGCAGGGTTCTCTTTTTGGAGAGTCAATGTGGACTTGGTGGGCTGAATGGCCTGTTTCCACACTGTTTAGATTAGATTCCCTACAGTGTGGAAACCGGCCATTCAGCCCACCAAGACCACACCGACCCTCCGAAGAGCAACCCACCCAGACCCATTCCCCTACATTTACCCCTGACTAATGCACCTAATACCATGGGCAATTTAGCATGGCCAATTCACCTAACCTGCACATCTTTAGTCTGTGGGAGGAAACCGGAGCATCCGGAGGAAACCCACGCAGACACTGGGAGAATGTGCAAACTCCACACAGACAGTCGCCCGAGGTCCTGGCGCTGTGAGGCAGCAGTGCTAACCACAGAGCCACCGTGCCGCCGTTGGGATTCTATAAAAGAAATATACAAGAATGGTTCCAGGGCTGATTTAAGTTAATTATGATGTTAGAGTGAAGAGGTTGGACTGTTTTCCTTAGAGAGGAGGCTGGGAGCAGAAACAATACATTTTCAAAATGTTGAGGTGCGTCTGGACAAATAGATATTGAAAATCTGTTCCCTCTTTTGGGGGAAAAAACGATCAAAGATTTTGAAAAAGGAGCAATTATGAAGTGAGACAAAAAACAATAAGTTGTTAGGGTTTGGAAGGCACAACCTTGCAAGTATGATGGAGGTAGGTTCAAATGAGGCATTCAGAGGGCATTTATTGATTATTTAAGTTGAAACAACATGCAGGGTCACGGGAGAAGGCAGGAGATTGGCGCCAAGTTAAAATGCTCAGCCAGCCAGTGCAGATACAGTGGCCTTCTGTACACCAGAATGATTGAGTCTGTAGATGCCATAATTGTATGTAACAGTTAGCTGTGAAAAAAGAAATATGTTGGATCCTTCAATACCATGAGATTCAAGTCCAATTTTGTATATCATGGGCGATAAGGTAAGCATTGGCGCATCAGGTAAAATGCCCTGCAGGAGGCAAAACCCACATCACTTACCAATCTTTTATTCAAATATGAATGGTTCAAAATAATCCTGACAAACGAGCTTAGGAGCAAGGTTGTGAACCTGGAAGACTTATTACCCCAGAGTGTGATGGATGTCAGGATACTGAATAAATTTAAGTTAAAAATCACACAACGCCAGGTTATAGTCCAACAGGTTTAATTGGAAGCACACTAGCTTTCGGAGCGACGCTCCTTCATCAGGTGGTTGTCCTGATGTCACAATCACCTGATGAAGGAGCGTCGCTCCGAAAGCTAGTGCTTCCAATTAAACCTGTTGGACTATAACCTGGTGTTGTGTGATTTTTTAACTTTGTACATCCCAGTCCAACACCGGCATCTCCGAATCATGAATAAATTTAAGGAAGAGACAGACAGCTTTATAATTACTGATGAGTTGAAGGGCTATGGAGTGCAGGCAGGAAAATGTTAAGGCTGAGATGAGATCAACCATTGCTGAATTGAACAGCAGTGCAGTCTCAATGAGTTGAATCGCCTACTGCTCCTCATTCTTATGTTCTTATGCCTATGCTTGATGTTCAGATGAACATTTACAAACGACTCTCAAACCCACCATTGATCTTTATTGGATTCCAGTTGAAAGCACTGCTCATACCTACTTGATTCATAAATTCAAAGAAAGCTTTAGTTAAAACTATAGAATCCCTACAGTGTGGCCCATTAAGTCTGCACCAATCTCCTGAAGAACATCCCAATCACCCAGCGCCTTCTATCTCCAGAACCCTGCATTTGCCATGGCTAGTCTGCAGATCCCTGCGCACCCCAGGCAGATTACCATGGCCAATCCACCTAACCTGCACATCTTTGGATTGTGTGAGGAAACCGATCACTGGGAGGAAACCCATGCAGGCATTGGCAGAATGTGCAAACTCCACATATACAGTTGCCTGATATTAGAATCGAACCTGAGTCCCTGGCGCAATGAGGTAGCTGTGCTACCCTCGTTAAAAATATTCCTCTCCAAACTCTGAAATGCCCTTTCTCTTCCTCTTGCACTCTCGCTTTTCTTGTCTCTCTCTGTCTCTCTCTGTCTCTCTCTGTCTCTCTCTGTCTCTCTCTGTCTCTCTCTGTCTCTCTCTGTCTCTCTCTGTCTCTCTCTGTCTCTCTCTCTCTCCTGGTAAAGGTGTGAGGTACCATTTGTCATCAGTGCCTTTCATGAGAATCTCTCACTATGTGGCTTATGCTTATGTTATAGTTTGTAGTATTTAAAGGACTTTGGCATGAGAAGTAAGACAAAACACAGTTGGATTATTAATAATTATAAGGATGTTGAATAAGTGATCATATGGCCATTGAACTAATGGCATCTTGTGGAGGAAGCTTGCACTACCCATTCCTGTCACTAAGCAATAAATGTTTACTAATGGGAGTCCTTTGTGGCTTACGCCAACAAAGACATTACTTTCCAGAATGTCACTCAAATTCTTGTGGTATTCTTTCAGTTTCAAGACCACCAGGACAACAGCATAGTATCTCATTAGCTGTCTCACCTTGAGTACCTGCCTTGGTAATTATACACTGAAGATTATTGTAAGATTAAGAGTGGGGTGGCTACCATTGGGTTTAAACTCTCTGCTCCCGAATGTTATTCAGTGACTCTTACAGTAAGGTATGTATGTGGGCAGTATTAGGGTTTGCTGTGATGCTCCTTCATGGTCAAATAGCAGACTAATTGTCACTGCCTGCACCTAGCTCAGAACTGAAGCTGTTGGAATGTTGGGAGCAGAAAGTGGAAAGACTGAAACTAAAATAATTGAAGGCCACAGTTGATTGAGTTTGACTTTTATTTTGCTGTGTTCGACCTATTTACGAAAAATACTCATTTAAAGACAAAACATCTTGATGTGGTTCTGTGTTGTGTGATGCAGTCGCTTTGCAGACCTTGCTGAGGCGGTTTGGAATTAATTAGACCGTGCTTGAACAGGATAGGTGTCCCACTGAATCGCACTACACTAACAAAATGCCTGGAGTCCAGTACTGGAACATAACTCAATTTGAGGGAGTTGGGGAGTGTGTAAACTGCTGTGGTGGTGACAAATCTGTACATGTTGCTGGCTCTCCAGGAATAATTCTGAAGTGTAGCTATCTTGTATTGTATCTGGTATGACTCCAACCTTTTGCTAAGAGTAAGCCTTGATTGCCCCTTGACTGCAGTTATACAGGTGTTGCTTGCTACCTCACTCATTTGAATGGTATGGCGATGTCAAAGGTAGTCACTGATAGCTTGAATCTGGAGTTAATTCTTATATCCTCCAGTCAGAAACCAAAACTGGATATTGGAAGCAGGTTGTTGGTGAATACTTGGCAGTACTGTTGATTGAGGGCAGCTTGATAAAGCTATTATTAGCTGTCTTGGATGTGTCATGTTTTCTTTTTTGTGGGCAGGATGTAAATGGTTGGTATTCCCACGTTGTTGGGGAGGCATTGTAGCTGGTTCTAGAGAAACATTAGTGCCGATTTTCTGAAGGATCATGACTCATTCCTGCCTTGGAGTTTGCAACTCTAAGCTTTCAGCTCATGACCCCATTTGGGGTTGTGACCTCCAGTTTGGGAAGTCATGTTATGAGGAGAACAGCAGCATCTACGCTGGTCTCTCCCTGTAACTGAAGTTTATCATGCTCAGTACCATTCTTGAAAAGCTTTCGCCATCATTGTAAAGACTTTAGCATTCTTCATGAAATGATCTGCCTAGAATTGGCTCCAGTACTCCACTTGAAGATTAACCAGCGTTTTATAATCAATTTGGACAACTTCCTTCGGGGTTTTGTACTCCATTATTCTGTTAATAAAGCAGAAAATTTGAAATAGCCTTTTAACAACTTTGCCCTATGCCTTCAAAGATTTGTGCATATGCCACCCCAGATCTCTTTGTTCCTGGACTTAGAGTCATAGAGATGTACAACAGAAGAGAAACAGACCCTTCAGTCCAACCCGTTCATGTTGACCAGATATCCCAACCCAATCTAGTCCCATTTGCCAGCACTTGGCCCATATCCCTCTAAACTTCTTTAACTTTAAGGTCACCCCTCAGCCCCTGCCGGTCCAGGGAAAACAGCCCCAGCTTATTCAGCCTCTCCCTATAGCTATAGAGTTTTATATCCTTCGAGGTTAACCTGTAAGAGAATAGAATGATCGTTGATGGATCATTTGGAGTTGTGCTTTCTTTCCCCTTGTTTGCTCATTGCCTGCATCAGTTTTTAATGTTTGGATACAGAGAAGTACTGTTGGTTAGATAAAAGGGCATTATCCTCTCACTGCTCATCCCTTTGCAGTCATATGTGGTTCAGAAGGAGGCCATTTGACCCATCAACTCTATGCCAACTCCTTGTGGAGGGATAGTCACCCAAGTTTCCTGAAGCCCTGAGAGTGTAGTTCATTCAAATGCCCACCTAATTTCCTTTTCAACTCATTTCTTGAAAAGGAATGCACACGTATAGTTTAAGGTGCCCAAACGTCAAGGTGGGATGGAGCCACAATCCTGTTTCCTTATAAAGTCCAGGAGAATAGGATTATTCAAAGTGGTCTGGTCTTTCTATATCTCTCTTTATGACTTCTGGCTGTCCCAAAACAGCTTACAGTCAATGGGGTATATGTGAAATGTGGTCACTGTTGGTGTAGGAAAGCAAGGCGAATGGTATAGCTGGGTTGGGAAGGCCGTGCAGAGAAGTGTACATACCACATGCAACTTGATTAATCATGCCTGAAGTCTTTGGAAATAGAAACCCACATAAATTTCGCACGCATGCCTTCATTGCCCCCAGTCCTTTTAGTATTGGAGTCAGCAAATCGTGTTGAGATTGTACAGGACATTGGTGAAGCCTCTTCTGGAGTACTGTCCAATTATGGTCGTCCTGTTATGGGAAGGATATTATTAAACTGGAGAGGGTTCATAAGAGATTTAACATGATGTTGCCGGATATGGAAGATTTGAGTTATAAACAAAGGCTTGGACCTTTTTCACTGGAGCGAAGGAGATTTCGTACAGATGGGTTACATGAGAGCTATAGATAGGTAGGTGTCTTTTCCCTAGCTTGAGGAATTTCAAGGCAGGGGGACGTATTTTTAAGGGGAGAGGAGAGAGATTTAAAAATGACATGAGGGTCAAATTTTTTTAATACAGTCTGGTTCGCGTGTGGAATGAGCATCCAGATCAAGTGGTAGATGTGGGCACATTTATAACATCATAATGTTTAAGAGACATTTAGACAAGTACACGAATAGGAAAGGTCTGGAGACATATGGGCCAGGAGCAGGAAGTAGAACTATTCCTGATGAAGGGCTTTTGCCTGAAATGTCAATTTTCCTGTTCCTTGGATGCTGCCTGACCTGTTGTGCTTTTCCAGCACCACTCTAATCTTGACTACTTTGGAATTATGTTTGGCATGGACTGGTTGGACCAAAAGGTCTGTTTCTGTGCAGTTTGACTCTATGTCAGGCACTTAAAGATGACTCAGCAGATTTCTCCCTTCATTTTAAGTAGGCAAAATAAATGATAACTGCTAAGTTAGCTTTTTATGAAGATTGCCCTTTTCACAACTCTGCAAAAGATGCAGTTCTTTCAAGTCTCCAGCGATCTAATGGTTACAACATTGTCTTTGCCGTGGACCAGTAGCTTTTATACAAATGGCAATTCATTCACCTTACAAAAGGACAGTGATAGATGGACTTCTGAGGTTTGAAATGCGTAGAATCAATATTTACATTTGTACTGCCCTTATCAGTACCACAGAGGGAATGATGGTGAGAATCCTGCTGTACCTGTTTTTTATTTTAATTTTGTTTCAAATATTGAGCACAAGGAATGTTCAGTAAACTATGGTAATGACCAAGGCCTATAATGCAGCACAACAACAGAGCTGTACAAAGTGGAGGAGACAATGAGGTAAATTGAGAAGCTAGTGTCTGGTTCATCGCAGGCTTAAGTTTTAAAAGCATTGGATCATTGGAGAAAGAAAATACTTACGGATGTTGGAAAGGAAGTCCTGGGAATGCTACATTGGAGTACAAGATGATGTACATGAGTCTGTCAGGAGTCAGTGTAAGAGTGTATATATAGGGCAGTATATTGGAAGTTGTAGAGGAACTGCAGAATAAATATTTGTCTTAGAAAGCATTTTAAATATTGCTTTTTGTCTCTTAAAGTTAGAAAGCTATTTCAGAGGCTGTTACCACTGACTCAGTTTCTTATTCTGTCAAAAACAAATACCTTTGTGGGTTCTGTACAATTAAGTGACAATATCAGCATTAGTTCAATCAGAAAGCAAGACGCAATTGTTATGATCATGCCAGATCTTTAAATAACCTCATTCTCTCAATTACAAGTAAGCAAGATTTGAATCTATTACCATGTTGTCATTCTTTGCGTTGATGACAAAGTGAAGCAATAATCAGAACATCACAGTGGTGGAGTCAAAGTCAGATTTGTGGCCCATGGCCATTGTTTAATCAGCAGTCTTCAAGTTTATTGTTGAATCAGTCATTTATTGGTCTTGTACTAATAGTAAGTAGAACTTTTCTTGTTTGACCTCGATTATTCAGTGTTGACTTTCACACCTGCTGAAGAATTTTCTAGATACCACCTTCAAATTCGAGGCGCTTGAGCAATCACATCATCCCTGACAATTCGGAATATACAAAAAGAAAAATCAGATGGAAGAACTCCAGTCATTGAGGCATGTGTCTCAGATACCATAACTTCCTATCATTGCAACAGAGTTATTTTGAATTTTTCCTTTAGGGAAGGATACTGTCATCCTTACCTGGTCTGGCCTACATGTGACTCCAGACCCACAGCAATATGGTTGACTCTTAACTGCCCTATGAACAATTCTGGGTGGGCAGCGACACCCTCATCCCATGAATAAGTAAAACAAGTCAATTTTTTTTGGGTGGAATATTCCTCAGAAGATTTTCTGCAATAAACCACATTGGTGAATACTTACTGCCTGCTGTAAGCAGAGTAAAGCTTTGTTAGTCAGATGGCTACAGGTTAATGAGGCCCAGAACAGTTGAAAAGGAATGCATGGGGGCCTTCCATGTCTTCTGCTTCAAAACTGCAAAAAGGCATGATAGGATGGCAATGAAAATCAATAGATGTTTTGCTTGATACATAAAGAAATGATAATTACTAAAGAATAAAAGCAATAAGAAATAAAAGTCTAACTTGTATGTGGAGGTGAAAGGTGTGGATCTGATTCTTAGAGAATTCCTAGATTCTGCTTCACAAAGGAGTGAGATGAAGCAGACGTTGTAATTAAGGAGAAGGACTGAAATCTTGGATGGGGTCAACATAATGAGAGTCGCCATGTTAAGGTGGGTTGAAAATAGATAGATTTCCAGGCCCAGATCGAATGTATTCAAACTGTTTCAAAAAATAAAAGAAGGAACCATTGGAGGCTCTTGTCGTCGTCTTTCAACCCTCTTTGCCTCCATCATGGTGTTGGAGGATTTCTTGTAGCTCTAATATGGTTAGAAAAGGGAGAGAGGATTAGATAGAGTAATTACAACCCATTGAGCCTGTTTATGGGAAAAAAAAAGTTGAGTTAAAATATAAATCATCATTTAGAAAGACACATCAAAAGAAGATGGCCAAAATGGATTTATTAAGGGAAGGTTGTGTCTGCTTTAATTTTTAAGGAGGTAACAAGGAAGGTTGAGGATGGCACATTTGATGTAATCCACAAGGATTTGAGCCAGGCTTTTGACAAGGCCCCATGGCAGATTGATGAGAAAAGTAAAAGTATATGAATCTAGAGCAGGTGTCAAGGTGAATTCAAAGTTGACTGAGTGATAAGAAGCAAAAGGACTGATGTTTTTGTGACTGGAATCATGTTTTTTAGTCGGTCTCCACAAGGATCAGTGATATATAACAATGATTGATTGAAGTTTAAATATGGAGGGCATGAGGATTATAGACTATCTCAAAAATTGATTATGTTGCCAGTGACATGGGAACCTTTAGATGCCTGTCAGATGTCAATAGACTGATCAGAGAGTAGATAAATGACAAATGGAATTCAATGTGGAGAAGTGAGATGATGAGTTTGGCAAACAAGGCAAGGAAGTATACAATAAATTGTTGGACGTTGAAATATGGAGACGAACAGAGGAACTTTGGGCATATTCAGAGATCCTTGAAGATAGTTGCATTGTTAGGTGCGAAAACAGAAGTTGCGGGAAAAGCTCAGCAGGTCTGGCAGCATCGATGAAGAGAAATAAGAGTTAATGTTTCGGATCCGGTTACCCTTTCTCAGAATGCATTCTGAGGAAGGGTCTTTGGACTGGAAATGTTAACTCTGATTTCTCTTCACAGATGCTGCAAGACCTGCTGAGTTTTACTAGCAGCTTCTGTTTTCAATTCTGATTTGCAGCATCCGCAGTTCTTCTATCTTTTAGTTAGCAATGTTAGGTGAACTGATTGAGAAGGTACATAGAATACTTATTTGTTAATCCATATTGTGCAAGAGTAGGCAAATTATGTTGGAACTGTTTCAACCACTAGTCATCCTGTAGTTAAGAGTGGAGCCCTGGTCACCACACTACAGGAAGAAAGTACTCTCATGAGAGAGGATGCAGAGATTTCTGGGCATGTTTCCAGGAATTGTAGCCATGAGAAAAGGCTGCATTTTTTTTTGTGAACAGAAGTAGCTGAGGAAATTTAATTGAATTGTAGGGAATAATGAGAGTCTTGATACAGTGGATTGCAAATACCAATTTCTGTTTGCAAAAGCGTCAGTAAACAAGAGGCAAGGATTTAAAATGCTCATCAAAAAAAAATAAAGAGGAGCTGAGGAGAATGTTTTAACTGGGGAATGGAGGAGGCCTGGAATGTAGGGTCTGAAATGGTGGTAGAAGTAGAAACCCTCATTAAACTTGAAAAACACTTGGGCATATGAACTTGAAGTGTAACTATAGGCAACAAACCAAAAATAGGGAAGGTGAATTAGAAGGGAAAGATTTTTTTCTTGGCCAGGATGTAGGTGGTAGACTGAATGGCCTACTAATGAACAATAAAGTTTGTTTCTCTGACAGTCACAAGAGATGATAGAACCAAAACACTTCTCTCTCTCAGCTAATGTTGGAGGCTCATTGAAAACTTTGGACTCATAGTTAAAGGAAATGCCAGCTTTGAACAGCCAGTTTAGCTGCTGGTTCAGAAGCACCAGTAAAACTCTGATTTGAGCAAGGCAAGGTATAGGGGTAAGTCACGCAGGCCTATTTATGATGCTGGTAGATTCAAAAGTAGTGCCTCTGCCTCTAACTTGCAGCCTGAACCAATTCCTCCAAAAATTTAACATTCTTTCAAGAACAAAAAATCCTCCTTCCAGTCATCTGTTTTATTTGATCTTTTGTCTAATTTCCATTTCTGTCCTGTGGTGTTCCTTTTCACATTACAGTTTGAAATACTAGCCTGTATATACTGAGGTCCTGTATTTAACCCTGTTTGCTCTTTATACGTTTGATCAGAGTAGTTAGTCTCTTTTGAAATTGTCCTGATATATTCATATCTTCCCTGAGAAGTGGTGACCAATGCTGAACATTATAATCTCATTATGATCTGAATAATGGTTTATAACACTAACACAGATTTTGTATTCTTTTGCACTGTCGTTCTGGCTGTCAGTATAACTAATCTATCAATACACTTTTATTTGTCCTTTCAATTGCTTTGTAACAGTAACCGAAGAAGAATATTAGATGCTTTGCTTTCAATACCCTCAGATTCTGTGTGCTAATTCAGTTTATTTCACCATATAATGTTGAACTTTTCATGAACCTCCTATTTTCATTCCTGGTGTAGACTAAGTGTGTAATTTTATTTCTCCATTCTGTTACATAACTAATCTACGTCCTTTTCCAAATCTATTGCCATGTTCTATTTTACTGATTTCCCCTGCTGGTCCTGCTATTGTACACCTCTGGGGTCTTGAATTTAAATTTGGAAATGAGTGACAGTGGAAACGCTCTCAAATGATTCGTGTTTTTATTTTGGCTCTAGATTTTAACCTAATTAAAGCACATTTCCAACTGTAAGAAACGTTTTTGACTGAGGTCACAGCACACATCCGAACAAAATGTTGGGCACTGAATTTTCAGCTTCGTTCAAACAACTTGAGAATAATGGAAATGGAGGAAATAAGCAGCCATTTTTCCATATCGGTAAATGTTCTTTTGAGTTGGGAAAATGTTTGAGGGTGATTTTGGGGCTAGTGTAGTGAGATATTGTATCTAGCTGTTCAACCTATTCTAGAGGCAGTTAGCAAATCTTTGGTGTTCCACTGCTCAGTTTGAGATTTATGTAAAATTTTTTTAAAGTAAATGCAGGCTTTTTTCACAAAAGGGTTGAGAGTTATGTGTTTCATGGACTTGTAAGTCAATGTGGCCTGCTGCTATCTTTTTGAGTAAAGGCAAAATACTGGATGTTGGAGATCTGAAACAAGCTCACAGAATACTGGGAGAAGCTCTGCAGGTCTGGGCAGCATTGGTGAACAGAGACAGAGTTAATGTTTCGAGTCTGAATTATGTTTTTGAATTAAGTTGGTTTTTTTGCTGGCAATATGAACTAAAAACAGAAAACGTTGGAAAAGCTCAGCCGGCTAATCAGCATCTGTCTGGAGAGGAGAAACAGAATTAATATTAACCTACGCTTTTAGCTCTTATCTTCCCTCACACAATGTGCAAAAAGGAAGAAAGGAGGGACATTTATTTCCTTTATAGCCACCTTGTAACACACACCTTCAGTATTGCTGCCATGTGAAAGTTAGCTCTGCAACACTCCGGATGTGTGGTTTCCATTGTGTGAATCACCTTGCAGAGAAAGAGAGCGGGGTTCAATCTGAGCAGGTAGAATTAGTTGCACAAGTACCTGCTTTTTAAAATCTTTCTTGGGGTGCATGTATCCCAGGCTGGGTCAACATTTGTTGCCCATCGTATTGATCCTAGTGGTGGTGAGCTGCAGTTTGAAATGGGTAATAAATGCTTGTATCGCCAACAGTAGCCACGTCCTGAGAAAGAATAAAAATATTGGAATTTTATTGCCATGTATCGAGGTTACTGTCTTGAAACTGCCAGTTATTAAAAATGTGCTGCGGGAAAGGAATTGGATGGAATGTTTGTTCATTCATGGTCTGGATTCAAAATGAAACTGGTGATGTGGGTTTTGCCTCCAACAGGATATTTTACCTGATGCTGTAATGCTTATGTCAAACCTTCTATCCATAAGACATAAGAACTGAAGTAGGCTATTCAGCCCATCGAATCTGCTCCACCATTGGCTGATCAGATATACCTCACTCCACGTTTCTGTCTTTTTTCCCATAACACTTGATTCCCTTGCTGATTTTAAAAAAAATCTGTCCCAATCTTGAATATACTTAATGACCCAGCTTCTCTGGATTGCCTCCAATGCCAGTTTATCTTTGCTTAGACAAGGGGACCAAAACTGTTCACAGTATTCCAGCTGAAGTCTGACTCGTGCCTTGAATAGTTTTAATAAAACCTCCTCCCCATTTTTATATTCCATTCCCTTTGAAATAAAGGTCAGATTCCATTTACCTTCCCCATTACTAGCCTGAACTTAGACACTAGCTTGATGTGTTTCGTGGTAACAGATTCCCAAATCCCTCTGTTCTGTAGCTTTCTGTAACCTTTTTCAATTTAAGTATTATTCAGCTCCCCTATTCTTTCTAACCTCGTATTTTCTCACGTTTTATGCCATCTGCCAAGTTTTTGCCTACTCGCTTAACCTGTCTGTACCTCTCTGCAGACTCTTAGCATCCTCACCACTTGTCTTCCCACCTATTTTTGTGCCATCACAAACTTGGCACTGGTACATTCACATTCCTAATGAAAGAAACTGGGCATGGATACTGTGGTATTGAATCCAATGTTTATTTCAACTAGCTGTTACGTGCAAACATTACATTCACAGGCACATGAATGTTAGGGCTCACATTAAGCTCTTTGGTTACAGAGAGTAGCATAATTTTAGCATGCAATGCATTGAGTAATCCCAACGTGATGTCTAAGACCTCTATATGCTCACCACATATTGTGGTATTGTGACATTATCATGAGCTTGACTTCTAAAAATGTGTTGACATTCTGAAGATAAGGCATAGCAGCCACTGGTAGATTAGATTAGATTCCCTCCAGTGTGGAAACAGGCCCTTCAGCCCAACCAGTCCACACTGACCCTCCGAAGAGTAACCCACCCAGACTAATGCACCTAACACTATGGGCAATTTAGCATGGCCAATTCATCTGACCTGCACATCTTTGGACTGTGGGAGGAAACCGGAGCACCTGGAGGAAACCCACACAGATACGGGGAGAATGTGCAACCTCCACACAGACTGTCGCCCGAGGCTGCAATCGAACCTGGGACCCTGGTGCTGTGAGGCAGCAGTGCTAACCACTGAACCATCGTGCCGCCCAAGGATGAAAGCTTGCTCTCTTTGCTGGTTGTAAAAGCCTTTGTATGTAACCAGTTCATCATCACTTTTTCTCTAGGGGTTATGGAGAGTGTACCACACAGAATTTACCCAGAGACTGGCAAGGAGGTGGAACTCATGACCATGTGCATTGGTTGAGATGAAAAATAAAGGTGCGCTGGCAGAAACACCTCAAACTAACGAAGGAGCAGGTTGTGTTGATGGGGTTAGATGAAGTAAAAGACTTAGCTGGAGCATAAAGACCAATTGGGTTAAATAGCCCATTTCTATGCTGTTACTTCTGTGTGGTGTTCTATGGTTTGCCCATGCAGTGCAATTTGTCACCCGCTCTCTAAGAGGCCCCAGGCATACGCTGAAACCAGTGAAAAGGGAGGCACTGTTATCTCACTAATTGGACTATTTGAAGAGAAGCTACACAGTTCTCCCATAGTAAACTATTCTGGATCTTGGAAATTTGTAATAAAGACAGGACATCCTGGTAATGCTCTGCTTGTTTAGCAGCCTTTGGGGGGGGAGAGAGATAGAGTTCGTGTTTCATCAGATCTTGAAAGGTCACAAAGCTGAAACATTCATTCTTGTTTCTCTCTCCTTAGATGCTACCAGTTCCTCTGGTGTCTCGGTTAATTTTTAACCTTTAACCAACACCACAAAAACAAGAGATGATCGAATTGCTTATCTTGTTAATGTGAGATTGCTGTGTACAATTGACATTCGAACTGTGACTTCAAAAGTACATCATTGGCTACAAAGTATTCTGGGACATCCTGAGGTTGTGCACTGTTAAGTTGCTGTGCTACATAAATGCCATATATAATAACTGGAGTTCAGAAGAATGGGGCGGGGTGGGGGTGTGGAGAGGAGTCTCATAGAAACCGTGACAGAACAAGACAGTATATCAGAGGAAGGATGTTCCTGCTGACCAGGGAGTCCGTAATCTGGGATCACAGTCTAACAATATGAGGTAGGGTTTATAGGACTAAAATAAAGAGACATTTCTTCACCCAGAGAATGATCTTGTGGAATTTTATGGTGCAAAGAGTGGTTGCGGCCAAAACATTGAATACTTTCATGTGGGAGTTAGGTATAGTTCTTGAAGTTAAAGGGATCAAGGATTATGGGGAGAAAGCAGTTGCAGGGTACTGAATTGGATGATCAAACATCATCATAATGAATAATGGAGGAGGCTTGAAGAGCCAAATTTGTTTAGATTCAAAAAGACAGCCAGTGCTGGAATCGAAAGTAGACAGGCAGGAGATTGCAAGAACACAGTCATCATCAGGAGAGAAAAGTTGATGTTTCGGGTGTAACCCTTCATCAGAACGGGGGGTGGGTGTGGGGGGAGCTGCAGATAAAGGGGGAGGTGGGGGCAGAGTGGTGAAGTGGGGATAGATGAAGACAGGTAGAGGGATCCCAAGCCTTTCCTTTGGCCCCTAACTGGGGGACAATCACTGCCTGGTGACTATCGCTTAGACAGTGCGAGGTTGTGACCCGGATTTGACCTCAATGTTAGGATCCCAGTTTAAAGGGAGAAGTCCTGCTCCAGTTCATGTTCCCGACCACCTACTGGATTCATTCCTCCCATTGATCAACCAGGTCGTACCGTCTACCTATCTTCATCTATCCCCACTTCACCACTCTGCTCCCACCACCCTTTTTATCTGCAGATGCCCCCACACCCACCCCAGTCCTGAAGAAGGGTTACCACCAAAACGTCAACTTCTCCACCTTCTGACACTGCCTGGCTAGCTATGTTCTTCCAGTCTCCTGCCTGCGTACTTTGAAGGGCCAAATAGCCTACTCTTATTTTTTTATGTTTCTTAGTCCTCCTGTATCTGGGCCAAGAGGCCTGGATTCAGAGTCCTACCAAGTCCAGAGGTATCTCTGAACTGGCTCATGAGAAAATGTCTTGAAATGCAAGTCCATTTCTTCTTCAGTGTTGACTTTTGTTAATAATGAGGTGAAAATTCCACCCACTTTACAGTGTAGGCCTGGAGGCAGGTGACCATGTGCACTCCTGGCTGCTGTGTTAGTTTGCCCAGATCCCTTCTCCCCCCTTCTACGCACACGCACACGTGCACACCCACACACACACACACACACACACACACACACACACACACACACACACACACCACTTTGACATGGGTGAGAATGATGGCTGAAGAGCTGTCTGGCTGATGGAGTGACCGTAGTGGCTTATTGAAGCCTATCCTCAGACATTCTGGAGATTTGTAGTCAGTCAGTGGGGCACCTGGTAGAGCGTGCTGCAAGGATTTGACCTTTTGTCACACTGGTAGCTCAGCTGTTTGAGACCATTCGATGAAAATGAATAGTTGGAGAGCCAGCACCTCCAAATGGAAGCATCTTCTCTCTCGCTGTCTCTCTGTCTCATCCAAATTGTAAACTTTGATCACCTTTCAAGCTGTAGAGACTCCAACTCCATTAGCTTTGAGAGCTTTCCTGTCATTTCCAATTGGATCCCAAACCTGTCCTTTGGCCCCTAACTGAGGGACAATCACTGCATGGTGACTATTGTTCAGATGGCATGAGGTTGTGACCCAGATTTGACCTCTATGTTGGGATCCCCGTGTAAAAGAAGTCCTGCTCCAGTTCTGTACTGCCACCATTTTTGTTTAGTGGCCATTTCTAAACAGCATGCTGGGTCATCTTGAATAATGCCAACCATTTCAAACGTGTATATTGAGCTTTTTCTTGTTAAGCAATCGATGCAGTGACTTCAGTGCAGTGGAGGCTTCCAATTGTTAAGTTCAGTTGGTTCTAGCCAGGATTTCTCTGACTTATCAGCTCAGTTATATTGCTCTGTGTGGACAAATGGACTTTAAAAAATAATTACTTTGCTAAGATATTTAATATTTTCAGTGGATTCCAAAAACACAAGATAGAAACACATCTGTGTAAATATTTGTTCATCAAACCACTTGATGATTCAGCCTCCAGCCAACTAGCTTTACTTAAATAAAATGATGAAGAATTGCTGAACTTGTCTTTATGTGAATATAGGAGAAAGTGAGGACTGCAGATGCTGGAGATCAGAGCTGAAACTGTGTTGCTGGAAAAGCGCAGCAGGTCAGGCAGCATCCAAGGAGCAGGAGAATCGACGTTTCGGGCATGAGCCCAAAGAAGGTGTAGAAATGGACCATAAGTGATTAGAAATTACCTGCCATGAACCACAAAGTAATGCACACCTGTAATATTTTCTTGTCAGGGTTCAAGAGTATGACTTTAAAGTCAGACGAAAGCCAGGAACCAGGATGATTACATCTGACACACTGAGCAGAATACCCAATCCCCACAAAGATGTCCCTCTTGATCTATACATGGATACTTTAGATTACGAAATTGAAGACATTCTCAAGACTTTGGCTAGAGCTAGTGTGAACAGCTGCAATTGACAACAGCAGAAAGTGAGTAATTACAAGAGGTGTAAAAGACAATTACCCAAGGGTAACCTGACAGTACTAAGGGAGTTCCTGAGAATATGCATTCAGTTTGACCAGACAGGGATGAGTTTAAACAAATCCAAATGCCAAAAGCATTACGTCAAGATCTGTTGACCATGTTACACCAAAGAACATGGATATTGAATGCACAAGACAGCTTGGGTCTATGTACAGGCCAAGGATGCATTAGGATATCCAATGACTGCTGAAAGCAGATGAGAGATGCCAAACATTACAATGCCTACAACAAAGGGAATCTCTACATCTGCACAATGTTCCAATCATTTCTTAGCAACAAGGCTTATTCACTGTACGTGGGGAAGATGACATTCTTATGCTGGATTACTTCCCCAAATTTCCCTATGTTCAACAACTTAGTAACACAATAAGTGCAACCATCGCTGAAACACTGAGTGCTATTTTCAGTGCACTAAAGCCAGATTATTATCAGACAATGGAAAGCAGTTCACTGGCAAACCATTCCAAGACTTACGTGCTAAGTGGGGAGTGACCCATATCACATTATCACCCCATGATTCGCACTCAAACTGTCCAGTCGAGTTAGGTATAGTTAGGGACTGTGGACTCCTCTGTTACCTCCAAGAGGGTTTGCTTGGGGTGAGCTGCTGTCTGTAGACATCCGTACGAGACCGATTTGATATGGAGGTGATCGGAACCTCCTGTGGGATTGCCCAGCTAGCCTAGGCGAGATTGAAGCATCCTTGAAGTGGCATGAGATGAGATTGGGTGATGTGTATAAGATAGAGTGTGGGAACTGATGCCCCTGCCTCCTCCTGCATTGTGGTGTTGCTTGTTTCACTTTCCTGACACCCCCATACGACTTAGTGTAGATTGAAGTGACCTAGAACTGAGTCATTTCTGTTCTTTCTAAATTATAGGAAATGTGCTGGTTTCTGTTGTGTGAAATCTATCTCAGAATGGACTTACAATAAATAATTAGCATTTGTATAATGTCTTTCACAATGCTCCGAAGCCTTCCACAATGACATAGTTTTGATGCAGACATCAAAAGGATGACCGTGTGAATCTGTTCTAGGTGGCGGTTTGATTTTCCCAGGGAACTGAAGCAAACAAAAACAGAAATCGCTGGAGAAATTCAACAGGTCTGGCATCAACTGTGGAGAAAGAAAGAGACATAGTGTTTTGAGACTGACATGACTCCTCTTTCGTGGCTTCTTTTTCAGGTGTTCCAATTTTGCTGGGTTTTACCAGCACTTTCTGGGTTTTTTTTTGTTTCAGATATTTTGCTTTCAGTTTGGGCTTCTTCAGAGTTTTTCGCAGGGACACCATAAAGGGCGTCCCTGGCCTTTTCTATTCAGCATTCAGTTTCCTGATGTGGCAAGGGCTCAGTTTAACTTCCTGGTGGTGTTCACCTAGAGGCAGCTCATTAACTTAATAACCCTACTGCAGTGCTGCTTCAGCCTTGCTAGTTTTGACAGGGACTTGTAAGAGTGTTGATCCAAAGCCCATGGAAACAGGCAGTGTGGAACCACATTGGCTACAAAGCTCTTTGATGATCTGCATTCAGGCTCCAAAAGGGCAGGCATGAGCTGTCTATCTACAGCACAACTCTTACTCTTGGGAGATTCGATTAAGGGCAGCCTGTTGTAAAGCACACAGCAAGTTACATAATCACCTAACTCTGTAGTAAAATACCCTGAGGCACTTCAGATGTAGAGCAATCATCAAAGAAACAGGACTCCAAGCAAGAGTGGAGGTACAGGAGAGCTGACCAGAAGTTTGGCTAAGTTGGGGTAGGTTTGAAGGAACATGTTAAATCATATTTCAGTGTTAACAAAGAACAAAGAAAATTTACAGCCCAGGAACAGGCCCTTGGGCCCTCCTGGCTTGAGCCGGTCCAAATGTACTTTCTAAACCTGTCAGTCAATTCCGAAGCATCTGTATCCCTCTGCTCCCCACCTACTCATGCATTTATCCAGACGCATCTTAAATGAATCTACCGTGCCTGCCTCTACCACCTCTGCTGGCAACGCGTTCCTAACGCCCACCACCCTCTTTGTGAAGTACTTGCCACGTGTATCCCATCTCTCACCTTGAAAGCGTGACCTCACGCTATTGAATCCTTCACCCTGGGAAAAAGCTTGTCTCTATCCACCCTGTCTATATTCTTCATGATTTTATAAACCTCAATTAGGTCCCCCCCTTAATCTCCTTTTCTCTAATGAAAATAAATCTAACCTACTCAACCTCTCTTCATAGCTAGCACCTTCCATACCAGGCAACATCCTTGTGAACCTTCTGTGCGCCCTCTCCAAAGCATCCACATCTTTTTGGTAATGTGGTGACCAGAGTGTTGAGTGGGAAAAATGTACAGTCATACTAATTATTCACGCGCAGGGGTTGGGTTTTTTTTCTCATGCTCAGGAGAAGAGGAAATGGTTCGTTTCCCTTCTCTTCCACTTCTGAGACTTGTTTATTCACAGCCAGCTCCATCATCTTTCTCCACTGAGGGGATTCATTAGAGACAAAACGATACAAGGCAACTGCTTCTGTTGAGATCAAAGGTGCTGCAGCAAATTTAATGGTGCGTTTTGTTTCTCTCTCATTTAAATGAAGCAGGTTGCTGGCAGTGGAAGCTTATTAAGAATAATTAAGGCGGCTTGTGATTAGTGTATGTTAATTCTTTCCCATTGCCTTTGATGGTTGCCTCCCTTAATCGCATGTTCTGTGCACCTTGAAATGTCATCTTGTTTTCCCCCTTAGTCAAAGCAAAATGCGCAGAGACACAGTTTTACCTCCTTCATCTTTATTCCAGGTCCTGGAATAAAGCACAGAGACATGAGTTCACAGTCTTCTCTGGAAGAGCAGTTTCTTAATGAATGTTGCTTGTCACATGTCAGGCAAAGGCTGGATGTTGCCCAGATCTTGTTGCATTGGAACATGGGCTGATTTAATATTTGAGCAGTTGCAAATGGTGCTGAGCATTGTGCAGTCATTTGGCAAATTTCACTTCTTCTGATCGTGTGATGGAGGGACGGACCTCGATGAAGGTGGACGGGCGTTGGACACTAACGCGAGGAACTTCTGCCGAGCTTCTTGATGCCACACTTGATCAAATGTAGACTCAATGTCAAAGGCAGCCACTCTCACCGGCCCTCTGGGGTTTTGTTCTTTCATCCAAATTTAAAGCAAAGCTATATCAAGGTCAGGAACTGAGTGGCCCTGGCAGAACCCAAACTGAGCGTCATTGAGCCGATGATTGCTGAGCTCGTGCTGGTTGATAGCATATTGATGATGCCTTCCATCATTTAGTAAAATGACTGAATGCAACTGAGTAATTAGCCAGTTGTATTGAGCTGCTTTTTGTGTGTAGGCAATTTTCCATTTTCTTCAGTAGATGCCAGTATTGTAGCTGTATTGAACAATTTAGCTCGGGATACGGGGAGTTCTGGAGCATGTCTGCAGTTCTAAATCTTGAATGATTAGATTAGATTAGATTAGATTAGATTACAGTGTGGAAACAGGCCCTTCGGCCCAACAAGTCCACACCGACCCGCCGAAGCGAAACCCACCCATACCCCTACATTTACCCCTTACCTAACACTACGGGCAATTTCGTATGGCCAATTCACCTGACCCTGCACATCTTTGGACTGTGGGAGGAAACCGGAGCACCCGGAGGAAACCCACGCAGACACGGGGAGAACGTGCAAACTCCACACAGTCGCCTGAGGCAGGAATTGAACCCGGGTCTCTGGCGCTGTGAGGCAGCAGTGCTAACCACTGTGCCACCATGCCGCCCTGATGGGCCCTGACACCATTGCAAATGCAATGGTGTCAGGGCCCATTGCATTTGCAGTTTCCAGACCATTTAGCCCTTTATCAAATTGCATGCAGTGAATTGAATTAGTTGCAGATTGGCATTTGTAATGCTGGTGACCTCAAGAGGCCAAGATGGATCAACCAGTTGGCACTTCTGGCTGAAAGGTATTGCATGTGCTTCAGTCTTGTCTGATATGTTCGGCTCCCCCATCATTGAGAATGGGAGCCTTAAAGTGAGTTATTTAATTGCCCATCATCGTACACAACAGGACTGCAGAGCTTCGATCTGATCTGTTTGTGGAATCATTTAGCCTTAGTTATTACTTGCTGCTTATGTTATTTGGAATGCAAATAGTTCTGTTTTGTAGCTTCACTACATTGACATCTCATGTTTAGGTAGGCAAAAGTGAGGACTGCAGATGCTGGAAACCAGAGTTTAGATCAGAGTGGTGCTGGAAAAGCACAGCAGGTCAGGCAGCATCCGAGGAGCAGGAAAATTGACATTCAGGCAAAAGCCCTCATCAGGAATGACACTTCATAGAGTTTGGTTGTATGCCACTATGCAGTCACATCTGCTGGTTTGCCCTGCTAATGGCACACCACATACCCAGAGATCGTGATGGTGCTCCCTTGGGATTGTCTGTAAGATATGATTCTGTAAGCAGCTCTCCTAATTTTGGCACTTGCCCTGAGTTGTTAGCAAAGAGGACTTTGCAGGATTGATAGGGCTATATTTGCTATTGTCATTTCCAGAGTCTAGGTCAGCGTATCTGCCAGGTAGTTCGTCTAGTTTCATGACTTTTTTTTGACCGTTGTTAATAGTTTGCTAGGCCAATTCAGAGGGCAGTTTGGAGTCAGCCACATTATTGTGGAGATAGGGAGTCACATATAGACCAGACCAAGTAAGGACTGCAGATTTCCTTCCCTAAAGGACATCAGTCATCTAGACAATTTTTGCAACAATCAGCCTGTGTTCATGGTTATCTAATTCCAGACTTTGAATTCAAATTCCTTATGCTGGTGGGATTTGAACATAGGTCCCTAGAATATTACCTGAGTTGCTGATTATTAGTTTAGCGACAATAATGCTACTCCACCACATCCCAGGTTTGATTACACCAACCTGCTGCAACACCTCCACAGCTAGGAGAGATGATATTCACCTTGTTTCACTCTTATTGTCATTTCATTCTATTCTTGTTTTTCTAATCATTGTCAGATAGTCAATTGCAGTGGCTTCTCTTCCCTCTTCCATACCTATTGTCCCTGAATTTATGGAGTCAATTTAGGTAAAGGGGCAGTACAGAGAGATCTGGGTGTTCTTGTACACCAGTCAATGAAGGTAAGCATGCAGGTACAGCAGGTAGTGAAGAAGGCTAATAGCATGCTGGCCTTCATAACAAGAGGGATTGAGTATAGAAGCAAAGAGGTTCTTCTGCAGCTGTACAGGGCTCTGGTGAGACCACACCTGGAGTACCTTGTGCAGTTCTGGTCTCCAAATTTGAGAAAAGACATTCTGGCTATTGAGGGAGTGCAGCGTAGGCTCACGAGGTCAATTCCTGGAATGGCGGGATTACCTTACACTGAAAGACTAGAGCGACTGGGCTTGTATACCCTTGAGTTTAGAAGACTGAGAGGGGATCTGATTGAGACATATAAGATTATTAAAGAATTGGACACTCTGGAGGCAGGAAACCTGTTTCCGCTGATGGGTGAATGCCGAACCAGAGGATACAGCTTAAAAATACCATTTAGGACAGAGATGAGGCGAAACTTCTTCACCCAGAGAGTGGTGTCTGTGTCGAATGCTCTGTCGGAGGCCCAGTCTCTGGATTCATTTAAGAAAGAGTTGGATAGAGCTCTCAAGGATAGTGGAATCAAGGGTTATGGAGATAAGGCAGGAAGAGGGTACTGATTAAGGATGATCAGCCATGATCATATTGAATGGTGGTGTAGGCTCGAAGGGCAGAATGGCCTACTCCTGCACCTATTGTCTATTGAACTACCCTTGTCTCACTCCTGTAGATGTCCCTTTGATGACATTATGGGAAGTACACCAGCTTTCCACCATTTCTCCCAGTGTCTTCACTGTTGCTAAGTTATCAAACGGGATATTGGAAACCATTATCTTTGGACTCCGCTAACTCGGTTCCCAGATATTCCCACTCACTGGCAACTGTTTCAGACTAAACCATGCTATTTCTAACCTTCACATTTGACACTTTTGATAGGTTTGCAACCACACATCAATGCCATTTCTAAGGCTGACTTTGTAACATTGCCCTACTTTAACCTCTCCTTGACTCTCATCTGCCCTCATTTATGCTTTTGTTATCTCTCACCCTGACTATACCAATGTTTTCCAGGCTGGCCCCACATTCTAACCTCTTTAAGCTTGCATCCCTTAATTGCACCAAGTCTCAATCACCAGTTACCCTTGTGCTCCATCACTTCTGGTCAAACAAGAGCCTTACCCCTCCCTATCTATGTAATCTCATCCACGCCAACAACCCTTTGTGATATCTGTACTCCTTAAACTCTACTTCATGCATTCACAATTATAGCCACACCACCATTGGTGGCTTTATCTCCACCAGCCGTGGTGCTAAGCTCTGAAATTCCACCACTGAATCCCATGGGCTATCTCCTATTTCTTAAGACCCTCCCTGAATCCATTGCTTTCTCTAAGTTTTTGGCTATCAGCCTTAATGTCACCTTGTATGGCTCAGTTTCTTTTTTGCTTTTGCTATGCTCTTCTGATGCACCTTGGGGCATTTTATTAAGTTTAAGGAACTATGTAAATTATTGTCGTAAGCCCAACTGAACTCTTCCTTCCCAAATGCCATCTTTGGCACCTCTCTATTACAGCATCTCATTGCTTCTCAAATGTCCCCCCCCGACTGTACCCACAGGTGAGAGTCTGCTCCAGCTGCTAGTGTCTTGCAAAAATAAATACTGTACTTTACAACCTGCATCTTCCTGTCTTGCTCCTGTGAATGTATGAGCGATTTGTTTCAGGTTGACTTTCTCTGTATGAAAGGCATTGTGTAGCTCTACCAGGTCTGCTCTGCACCCCATCCTACCCCAAAAGCTGTGATATTAGGTATTTTGTATACCTCGATAAAGACCCCACCAAAGATCAGAGGCAGCAGTAAGCTTGCTGGCTTTTTTATAAATCCTTAAAAAGGCAAAACGTCGGATACTACCCCCCCCCCCCCAAAAATTTTTGAAAACTCAGTGCTTTATCAAAACCCAATTTGAGTCTAATTGAGTTAAATCTGGAAAGCTGTGTACTCCAGATAATAATTCCTTGGTCTCCGTGTTCCTGGAGCTGTTAAACTATACCGTTGCCAATCACTAATCTGATTGCTTTGTCCAGCTTGGGATCTGTTTGAAGTGGGCAGGAAGTTACCTTGTGACTCCTCGCTGTGGGCTACTTGTTAAGAAACCTGCTGGCTCGATACATTGCTAGGAAGCCCCAGAGACTGTTGTCTGTGAACCTAGGCAAGAGGAAATTGGCAGAGCTGGGTAGAGCAGGGTACTGATGGGATAGTGATCAAAGGCCAGACAGACTATCAGGGTGATGTGAGATTGAGCCACAGAGCCCAACACCCTGTGCTGACCAGGGAATGCTCTGCCCCAGAGGCAGTAGAGGCCCAGTCTCTGGATTCATTTAAGAAAGAGTTGGATAGATCTCTCAAGGATAGTGGAATCAAGGGTTATGGAGATAAGGCAGGAACAGGATACTGATTAAGGACGATCAGCCATGATCATATTGAATGGTGGTGCAGGCTCGAAGGACAGAATGGCCTACTCCTGCACCTATTGTCTATTGAATACAGTGCATGATTACTGCACCTTAACATTGTGAATCTAGCAGGGAAATCTAGAAACTGGGAACCTGGGAACAATGATCACCAACAACATAGCTTGCTTTTATACAGCACCATTCCTTTACACAGGGGCATTATTTTAATGCTAAGGTACATATAAGATACATGATCAAAAACGCAGTCCAGGAGGTACATCTTTGCAGGGGAGACGGAGGTGGAGAGGTTTAGGGAGGGATTTCAGAGCTTAAAGTCTTGGTTGTTGACAGTACAGCCTCCATTGGAGGACCAATTCACCTTGGGGATGTGCAAGAGGCCAGAACACTGAGATCATAGAGGTTGTAGAGCTGGAGGAGATCACAAGAGATGGGATGGAATGAAGCCATGAGGGATTTGAAAATAAGGAGCGAAGTTGCAAAGTCTTCCCAAACATTAAATTTGGAAGGAGTTTCTGCTCAGTTGGTACTAGAGGTCGGATAAGCTGCCTAACAATTGAATTTCAGTGGGAGTGATGAGAGGGGAGGTGGTGAGGAAGAGCTGAGTCTCATCAGTGCATGCTTGGAAGCTGACATTTTGGTTTCAGTCACGTCACCAGGTGAAGCACTAAAAAAATCGAACAGTAAAGCGTATGGTTCCTCCAAAGAATGAGCCTATTGCCCTGATTTTTGAAATCGTAGCCCAGGCCTCGCCTCTCCCTGTATCTGTAATCTCTTCCAGCCTCACCACCTTTCTGATTAGATTAGATTAGATTAGATTACAATGTGGAAACAGGCCCTTCGGCCCAACAAGTCCACACCGACCCGCCGAAGCGAAACCCATCCATACCCCTACATTTACCCCTTATCTAACACTACGGGCAATTTAGTATGGCCAATTCACCTGACCCTGCACATCTTTGGACTGTGGGAGGAAACCGGAGCACCCGGAGGAAACCCACGCAAACACGGGGAGAACGTGCAAACTCCACACAGTCAGTCGCCTGAGGCGGGAATTGAACCCGGGTCTCTGGCGCTGTGAGGCAGCAGTGCTAACCACTGTGCCACCGTGCCGCCCACTAACATTTCTGGAACATTGGGCCTTGCCAATTCTTGAGCATTCACAATTTTAATTGCTCCACCATAGGAAGCCATGCCTTTGATTGTCTAGGGTCTGAAAATCTCCCCTTCAGTCTCTCTCTCTCTCCTTTAAGATGCTCCTCACAATTTAAACCTCAGTGACCAAGCTTTTGGTCACCTGTGTTTATGTGTCTTGGAGTTACATTTTGTTTCATAATGCTTTTATAGTTCTCCGACGGGTCATGTTTTGTACAAATGCAAGTTGCTGTTGAGGTGATGCAGATTGAGATTAAGACGCGTACAGAGCTGGCAAAATCAGTTTCAGGTGTGAAGGCTCTGGGCTGCGTTCCTGTAAGTGAGGCAACCACCTGCTTGTTCAAACTGGAAGGCCAGTAACCAAACAGCCACCCACTGACACTGATGTGGTGACAAATGAAAAACCCAGTTCAGGGTTGGGGAAAGTGGAAAGAATCACTTAAGCGTTTGCAGCTACTGCATTGCACACCCACCAGCCGTGCTCTGAATAGTGCAGGGCGGTTGGTTTCAGATGAAATGTCTCTGTGCTTTCTCAGAGTAACCACTCTCTACTTATGCACGATTCTTCTTGCCATGTGACCTGAACCTGTGCAGTGACCAAGCTACTGAGCGAAAACCGTGGATTGTGTGATCAATAGCAGACAGAATGCATGAGCCTACACACACTATACACGTTATATACTTAAAAACCATTATCAGGTTAGGCTGGGTTTGTAAATGTTTCCTTTACAAAAAATGGAAACATTGATAAAATGATATTTGTTTCTTTTTCTATTCTTAACACTGTCCTTCCCTCCTCCACTCTTCCGCCTCTATCCTCACACCATTCTTTTCTTCCATTCTCTTATTTTTCTTGCTCTCTTCCTAGTTCAGTCTTTTCACCCTCCCACTTCTGTCTGCCCTCCTTCTGCTTTCCTGTCCAATACTGGGTCTCCTCCAATCTTCTCACCTGCCCTTTCCTTTTCCCAACTTATCATCTCTCTCTCGTGCTTTCCCTCTCGTTCTCACACACTCGTGCTCTCTGTCTCTCTCTCTCACACACACACTGTGTTGTGTGCTTACTGTCTTTCTCTCTCTCTCTCTCTCTCTGTCTCTGTCTCGTGCTCTCTCTCATGCTCTGTCTGTCTCTCATGCCTTCCTCTCTAATTTCCTCTCTATCTGCCCTGTTTTGTTTTTTGAACTATTCACTTTGCTATTTTTACACAGAGCCCCTAAGTTCTGGCTCTGTCTCCCACATGCTGTGCTCCTGTCAGCCGAGTAGCGTGATTTTGTGCCTTTTGAATTTCACAATTGGGAACAAGTCAGGAATCTTTCCGTGAAAACAAAAGAATACCTCCATGACTTTTGCAACATGCAGTTCAACTTTTATTTGAGCTGCAAGCGGAGGAGGGAGAAAGTAGCTTTTCCTTTTTAATTACTAATTTCTTAATTTTATTCTCATTGTCTCTTCTTCCCCCTCACTATTTCTTCAGCTCCTATGTTGCCAGGACATCAGTGGTGAGGGGCAGCTAGAGATAGGACAGTGGCTGTTAGTGTAGGACTAATAGAGTCTTGCAGTACTGCATGAAGTCATTCAGCCTATGCCATATCTTTAAAAGAGCTGTTCATTTGGTCTGTTTTCTGTGTTCTTGCCACACAGCCCTGCACATTTTTCCTTTCCAAGTATGCAGCCAGTTCCTCGTGTAAAGTTTCCATTGAATCTGCGTTTGCCACAAGAAGTGCATGGCCAATCGTACCATTTTTGGCGGATGTTTTTATTCTCAAACAAAGACAGAAATTGCTAGAGAAACTCCGGTCTGCAGCAGAACGTTCTGATGAAGAGTCTCTGGATTTGAAACATTAACTCTGCTTTCTCCCCACAGACGCTGCCAGGACTGCTGAGTTTCTACAGCAATTTCTGTTTTTGTTTCACATCTCCAACAGTCGTAGATCTTTGTTTTTGTTAGTATTTATTCACACTTCCTTTGATGCATGTCCTCTGGTTAGCAATCCTCCAACTAGTGGAATCAGCTTCTTCATCTTTACTTTACCAGTTTTATAAATTCATCAGTTAGATGAAAGGGAGAGCTGTTGTTTGACGAGAAGACTGCTTCTGTACTGTGAGGAATTGTAAGCAGGCAAATGATGAAAGAGGGAGACTGTCGACAGAATAAATTATGTCGTTCCGTGTCATTTATAAGCCATGAAGCACACTGATGGATCTTGAAGGCTTTTAAAACAAACACAAATGACCATCTTTCCTTTAACTTCCACTAACCACACAACGCTGTCCTGAATGAGACATAATTGGGAACAATTGGGACTCTATGGAGCAGTCACATTCAGTACCTACAAATAGAGATTATGGGAGTTGTCCCATTATACACTCACTTATACAATTTGTTCACTGTTTTGTGGTAAGCTGTCTGGAACAGTGAGCTGGCCACTTGCTGAATAAATGACCAGGAGAGATCCCTCACACTCTGGTTCCTCGGCCCATCATTTGTGAGCTTGCTAGACTGGTAACATGGGCAAAACAGTTACACAGCTCACCAAGAAATGTAGGAATGAGAGACATCTCTATGGAACAGGTTGTTGACAATATAGATAGGTCACCTTTGCTTACATACTGCTCTATTTTTAATTTAAAAAAGAGTAGGTTTTATTTATTTAACACTAATTATTCAAAAGGAAATTGGATGTGATTGCAGATAAAACAGCAGTGTGAACCTTAGAGAAAGGAGCATGTTCTGTACAATTATTACATAATTTGTGAATGCATTGGAGGTGAAGTCATGCTCATGTTACCAATTCTTCCTAAAGTGTGCAGAACTGTACACAGTACTCCAGCTGAGGTCTACTCTGTATCCTTTGTAGGTTCAGCATAATGTCTCTGTTCTTGGGCCCCATGCTGCTACTAATTGAGCCCAAAATACTGTGTGCTTTATTAACAGTGCTCTCTACATCATCTTCCACCTTTATTGACTTAGATACATGTCTTGCTACTTTTGCACACCCTTTAGAATAGTGCCTTTTGTTTTATACTAGCTCTCCATGTTCTTTGTGCCAAAGTGTATGACTTAATGAAGCTTCATCTGCGTCCTATTTGCCCAGTTTTATTTGTCCATGGTACTTTTGAAGGTCTACACTCAGTTTAAGTTCTCCCCAAGTTTTGTGTTGTTGGCAAGCTTTGAAACTATCCCTGAACACCAATGTGTAGATCATTAATGTGTTAGAGCAAAAATAGGGGTTCCAATATTGAACTCTACTTCAAACCTTCTTCCAGCCCAAAACTACATATTAACCATTACTCAGCCACTTCTATATACACGTGGCTATTGTCTGTTTTATTCCGTGATGCATTACTTTTCTCACAGGTCTGTTGTGGAACTCTATACCGAATACCATTTTGAAGTATGTGTATACCGCATCAACAGTTTTGCCTTCATCAGCCATGACTTGTTAGCTGTTCAAACACTCCAGCAAGTTAATTAGACATGAGTTTCCTCAACATATCGTATGGACACTTGCAAATTAATGCACATTTTCCCATGTGTGTATTCACTCTGTCCCATACATTATTCCTAGGAGTTTCCTCACCACGAAAGTTAAACTGACTGGTCTGTAATTGCTGGGTTTATTTTCACAACCTTTTTAAATAAAGGCATAAGGTTTGTAATTCTCTAATCTTTTGACGCCACCCCCGAATTGAGGGAAGATTGAAAGATTACGTCCAGTGCCTCTGCAATTTCCACTCTCCCCTTCCTCCATTATTCCTGGATGCATCTCATCCTGTCCCTGTGCCTCATCAACTTTTTAAGTACTGAAAGCTTATCCAATGCTTCCTCCTAATCAATTTGAAATCTTTCTAGTGACTGAGTTTCCTCCTTTGTCACCATGACTGGGGCAATATCTGCCTCACAGTAAAGTCAGATGCAAAGTATTCATTTAACTCCTCAACCGTGCCTCTTGCCTGCCTTGTTGATCCCTAATTTGCTGTACTCCTCCTTTTTCTCACTTTTACTATTGATGACTGGGATTTCCCTTGCTGGGAGGTGTCAGACTTCCTACCCCTCTTAACACAATTTGTTTCTTGCCTCCTTTCTGAACCTTCTGTACTCAACGTTGTTCTCAACCATACGTTCGACCTGACTCCCATCGTAAACACTCTACTTTCCCCCTTTAACTAAATCTCTCTTTCTTTCGGATTTGTTTATTCTTTTGTTTTTGATAGAATAGATCTTGATCAAACCATCTCCTCTTCGAAGGTGACCCATTGTTCAGATTCTGTGTTTCATTCCTATGTATCCTACTCAGCTCCCATTAAAATCAAGCCAGTTGCTTGTTCCTACTTTTCCACCATCATCCTAAACCTTGAGATACAATTGTTACTGTTCTCCAAATCCATCTTCATGCTGTTTTCCTTTGAGACCCCTTAATATCAACCTCTTTGTCCAACCTTGAGTCACCTTATCCATTGTCTGTAGTTTCAACATTTTGTTCCATCGCATTTCTCCTGAAACACTTTGAGAAGTTTTACTCCATAAACTAGTTGTCATTTATAAGGACAGTTGGGTGAAGAGGAGAGAAAATAGAGGAGTGTGAATTGTTGCTGCCAAATCCTCACTCGTGTGGGTTAATTTCAAATCTGTTTTTGCGAATAATTGGATATCGGGTCTACGTTCCAGCTGATAGTTCCCTTGTTACCGTATCTGAATATGGATATGGAATCACTGGAAGAGGTCCTGTTCCACCAGTCGGTTGTTCCTTTTTTCTGAGAGTGATGCTGTATCATTTTGAAGTTGTTCTTCCTCACTTTCTGTTTTGGCTGCATTTCCCTCGCCTCAGTCGCTGCTTGGAATTGAGAGGATGGCAATGAACTGGGTTGTTCATAGATTCATACAGCTCTGGAAAGGTCCATTGAGTCTGCACCGACATAACTGCGACTAAAAGTGCACTAATCCCAATTTCTTGCACCTGTCCCATATTCTTGAATGCTATGATAGGATGTCCGTACTGCCCTGTTCCATAAGGCCTCAGGAGGTAGACAAGTAACACTTGCTACTGATTCAATACAGAAGTACAGAAATGGCCTTAGTGGATGGTATATGGTTGATGTTTGGAACTTTTCCACCTAAGTAGTCGATGCTGGATTAGTTGTTAATTTTAAATAGTTGTTAATTTTAACCTTTGATAACTGTTTGTTTATCAAAGGTATTAAGGGATATGGGTGAAAGGCATATCCAACAGAGCAGCCATAATCTCATTCAATGCTGAAACAGGCTTGTGGAGCTGTATGACCTACTCCTGTTCCAGTCTTTGTCAGTATTGAACAGCAGCAACACCTGTATATTTGCCGTGTTGCGTTTAGTTGTATTGCTGAGGTGGAACAGCGGTTCTGCAGTATTGGAGGTGTTTCAGTTTTCGCTCTTAAATGTTCAGTTTGTGAAACATTATGTACTCGATATTGTACTGTATGCTGCAGCATTGCTTTCCTGTTTACTTTTAAATGTATGGTCACCTTTTGTTCTTGCTTAGTTCAGTGTAAGTTAAGGGCACTGAACTCAGTGGAAGTGATTGAAGAGCCTCATTTAATAGAATGGAGAGAGCACCAATTTATCATCTGCTATCTTATGAAACCAATGTCAGTTGTTATCACTGTAACTTTATGTGGAGTGATTGCACTAAGTACATGTTTCATGTAAAGCAATAATGATAGTCCAGAAAGGGTTACCTTAACCTGGTCTTTTAATCTGTGGCTGTGGTCTAGGTGGTACGGTCACTGACTACTTTAAGTTAAGTCTGTAGTTTAAAACTAGTTAATTGTTTTCAAATATATTGAACAGTTGTGTTAATGCTGCAACTTATGGAGTGAAAACTCACATATTAGATTTCCTGGAACCAAACTGTGTTGCTGCTCGCACAAAGCCAGGATTCTGATTTGTCGCCTGACCAATATGTTTCCCCGTATTTATTTCCGGAATAGAGGGACGGTTACACTCCATATTCTTAAAGGGACGCCTGCCTTCACCTCAGCTCCAAAATAATGCATTTTGATTGATGGAGCTTGTTTATCTCATTGCCAAGTTGCATGTCATCTGCAAATATTTGAAATGATGACCCATACTTAAATATAGTCCATTAATATATAAATGAAAAAATATAGGTATTCTAATATTATGACCTAAGAAAGACCTCCTTATGCTGTACTTCAGTTTGAGAAATAACCTTTCCTCACTATTGTCCACTTTATACCCCCTTGGCCAATATTATATCCACAGTGTCATTGCCCTTTAACCCTGTGGACTTGAAGTTTGCAAAAAGTCTGTTATCTAGTTTTCCAAACACCTTTTAAAAGTGATAAATAACCTCTATTTTCTCCACATCAATTTCTCTATTATATCCTCCTTTTATTTTGACATTAGCAGCATCTAGTTAAGACCGATACATACCTCAGGCATGCTCACTGCTCCCATTAGCACTGTCTTTGTTTGACACCGTCTAGCCTTTTCCTAGCCTTCTACTATGAATGTTGTTTACAAGTAACATTCATTGCTTACTTTAAAAATTGGTTCAATTTGTTTAACAGTTTCCAGCCAGCCTTTCAAGCTGTTGGTGCAAAGTTAGCTCGTCCAGTATCAAGTTGTCATGCTGGGGGCAAATCCTCTCCACCAAAGATGTGCTTCGCCAACAGCAGAGTCTGTAGGATTGCGACTGAAAATGTGACTAAGTAATTTGAGAATTAAACATAATGATCCATTGCAGCAGTGACCGTGATCTCTGGGACCACATATTTAAGAATCAGACCAATTGATTTTGCCAGTGACCCTTTGCAGTAATGATCACGTCTTTTTTTTTTTAAATTTGATTTATCATTGTCCCAAGTAGCTAGGTGCAGTGAAAGGTTTGGTTTTACGTGCAGTACAGGAGCAGGTTATATCATACAAAGTATGTTACGGTAATAGAAAAGAGCGAAGAACGCAATGTTACGGCTGTAGAGAAGATGCACAAAGAGGGAGGGCAACATTAAATTTCATTTTTGAGAGGTCCATTCAGAAATCTAATAACAGGGAAGAAGCTATTCTTGAATTTGTTGGTGCGTGCACTTAAGCAGTAGTATCTCCTGCCTTACAGCAGAGGTTGGAAGAGACTATAACTGGGATGGGAGAGGTCTTTGATTATGTTGCAAGGGAGGGAGAAATATAGATGGGGTCAATGGATGGAAGCTCGGTTTGTGTGATGGACTGGAACGTGTTCATGAATCTTCAGTCGTTTCTTACGGTCCTGGGTGGAGTAGTTGCCATACCAGACCATGATGCATCTGGATAAAATGCTTTCTGTGGTGCATGTATAAAAATTAAGAGTTTTTACAGGCATGCTGAATTTCCTTAGCCTCCTGAGGAAGTAGAGGCGTAGCATCCACGAGCAGTCTGCAGATCATAGGAAAAAATCCAGACCAATTTCTAACTGGCATCGACCCCATTTTACATTAGAAGATGCATTTCCTTCCCTAGTCAGCTGAACAATTATTTGCCATTTAAACCTCTTACATATCCCCTCAGATATCAGAAAGCTATTAAAGGATTTTGTAATAAGTGCGTCACAAGTGCTTGGTATATTTTTATGACTTGCAAAATGAGTACTGCTGAAAAAAGGAGACATTTTGTTAAAGCTTTTTGTTTTGCCTCTTCTGGACAATAAATGTTGGTTTTCCCTGAATTGGTATTATTGCAAATCGTTTTGGTGCAAAATGAAGAGTTTCAATGAAATGTCTTTTTTTCTCCCCAGCAACATTTGCGTTTGTCAATGACTAAATGACTACTTATAAAATGGCACTTAAAACAAAAATAACATTTTAAAATATCTCTCTCACTTATTCTCATCATTGGATTCTGATCTCCTGAGGGAAAAAAAATGTTTCTATAACTTTAACTGTACGGAAAGAAGTTTAGCCCTTTGCCTCCATTTACTTATACTGTCAGTTAATTCTTTACTTTTCTGTGATCCCAGTAGACACTTAGTTGGCATTGAGTTGTGTTATTGAAGGAATAAAACCAGCCTTCCATTTGCAGTGTGAAGTAATTTGACTGTAAAGATCTGAAAGTGAGACTTTGAGAGCAAATGTGGGCTTGTGTTGACATGGCAGCTGAGAGGAAAAATCGATCTGAATACCTGCCTTTGTCAAGACCTGCCAAGTGAGGAAACATGCTTGAGCAGCAAACACGCCATCTTATATTTGTACACAATAACACTATATGTTTGCATTTATATAGTGTCCTTAACAGCTGCACGGCATTCTTCTTTGAGCTATTGCCATGGAATTTTTTTTTTTGTGCGGTTTACCTGAGAAGACACACTGGGCCTTGATTTTCAAGTTAAGAAGAATAAGGGGCGATCTCATAGAAACCGATTAAAATCCTAACAGGACTTGATAGGGCAGATGCAGGAAGGATGTTCCTGATGCATAGGGGTCCAGCACCGAGGGTCTCGGTCTAAGAATATGTGAGAGGCCGTTTCGGATTGAGATGAGGAGAAATTTCCGCACCCAGACAGTGGTGAGTCTGTGGAATTCTCTTTCACAGAAAGAGGTTGAGGCCGAAGCATTGAATGTTTTCACGAATGACTTAGGGCTAAAGTGACTAAATGGTTTGGGGAGAAAGCGGGACACAGTACTGAATTGGATGATCAGCCATAATCATACTGAATATTTGACCAGGCTAAGAAGGGCCAAATGGCTTACTTCTGATAAAAACTGAAGGACTTGCGGATGCTGTAAATCAGAAAACAGAAGAGGCTGGAAAAGCTCAGCAGGTCTGGCTGCATCTGTGAGGTGAAATCAGAGTTGACCCTCTGTGGAAGGGTCACGGGACCCGAAACGTTAAAGCTGATTTCTCTTCATAGATGCTGCCAGACCTGCTGAGCTCTTCCAGCCATTTCTGCTTTTAGGCCTCCTACTGATCCTGTTTTTTGATGCTTCTGTGGTTCCCTGACAGTTAAGCACTCCCTCTGTACTGACCCAGGAGTGTCAACCTGGATTATGTCCCCAACACTTTTTGGTTTGGGCTTTGAAACCATCTGACCAGGACTGAACGACAGCTAACCTCTGTGAACAATATAACTGGTCAGCACTCTTTCTCCTTGATGTTTACTGTCTGATGAAAATTCAGTACGCCGTGATAGAACCTCAACTGTTCCAAAGGTTCCACACTGGACAAAAGAAGGTTAGGCTGTTTTAAACGTTGTACCTGCTGCAGTGCAAATCCTTCCTGGGACTGTCGATCAAACTTTGATATCTTGTTGACTTTAACTGGGTGCGTATATTATTCTTCCTCAGTATTACTTACATAATACAGCAATATTTATCTCTCTATGATGACTGTGTTCCTATTTAAAAATGGGCTCAATCTGTGCCTCCTCACTCCACCAGCTGGCCAGGCAGCAGCTTGTTTCCATTTAAGGGTAACACATCCATAAGTGACATTTACAGAGCACTCAGCACCCTCCAGAGAGCTGGCAAATGCTGTGATATAGAACATGTTGAACTGCCAAGTACAGTCACTCTGAACTTGATTTGAACGCCACTTGATTTCACCTGCCCCATTTATTTGCAGGAGTCGAGAGAGTGGCGTTGGAAAAGCACAGCAGGCCAGGCAGCATCCGAGGAGCAGGAGAATAGCCGTTTCAGGCAAAAGCCCTTCATCAGGAATGAGGCTTATGGGATGGGGGGGTGGCTGAGATATAAATTTTGTACAAGTTCAGTTGAGTGTGGCTCAGCTAGGAGTGCACTTGCCTCTGAGTCCAAAGGGCTATGGGTTCAAGTCCTACTCCAGAAACCTCAAAAGGTCCAGGCTGACCCTTCAGTGCAGTAGAGAGCAAGTGCAGATCTGCGTGCCACCTTTTGCATAAGGCATTTCACCATTACACTGCCAGGATAACATGGCATTAGTTTGAAGATGAGCAGGGTGGTTATCCCTGGTGTCTCGACCAATAGTTATCTCGCAGTCACCACCATGAAAACAAATAGTCTGGTCATTATCACTTTGCTGTTTGTGAGAACTTGCTGTGTGCAAATGGTCTGCCCTACTTCACACATCACAGCAGTGATTACACTCCATAACTACTACATTGGCTGTTCAGTGCTTTTGTATGGCCTGAGATTATGAAGGGAGCTTATAAATGCAAATCTTTTTGCATATATTTTAATTAAGATGCTTTGATATATTGAAGGCTTGGGAGTGGGATTTGCCTTGACAATTTTGTCTCCGTTGCAAGCACTACCTCTGAGACCAGGCTGACAGTGTATCCGTCTCTCCCCAAGGGAGCCATCAGAAAATAGAGGAAGGGAGAAAAGCAAAGGGAATGATAACCAACTTACTCCCATCTTCACCTTCTGTCCACCCCTGTAGTTCTTTACTGGGTAGTGATCCACACCATGGATCTCGATTCATTCCACTACCGCTATGCGTTGTACAGGAATTGATATCAATTGCAATGTCTAGATTAGAGCGGTGCTGGGAAAACACAGCAGGTCAGGCAGCATCCGAGGAGCAGGGAAATCGACGTTTCAGGCAAAAGCCCTTCATCAGAAATCAGTTGCAATGTCCCAGCTGATGCACCAGGTATCCAGACCTAACTAAGAATACAACGGTCAGCATCTTTCAGAGTGTACAACATCAGGAAATGCATTGCTCAACCAGGGAGCAGGAAGGAAACTTTTAAAACAAAACTCAGGCCCGAATAAGATCCAGAGGCTGAACCCAGTCCAGCCATGACTCAGATGTGTTATTTATAGATTCCACCATCAACATTTCCTTAGTTTTCTAACAATGTGAGGAGAAACATTAATTCAGTCCTTCGGCCCTGCATATTATTTTCAAACCATAAAATTAACGCCTTGTTCTTTATCTCCTGTGAGTTCCTCAGGACGCAGTATGGCCAGGATCTCTCTCTCATCTGAGTAGTCACCATTATTCAGCATTGTCCAAGTGCTTTCGATGGATGAGGTTTCTGAGGCCCAGTTGCATATGCCCTTTGGAAGATCCAGGTGGAATTTGAGATTTTATGTCCAATTCCTTTTGCAGAGAACAAATTGACATTGTACTCACTGGCTTCAATTGGTAGACCATACAATGCGCACTACTCACAGGATGTGTAATTTATTAAAATCCTTCGGTTAGTAATGCGATTATATTGCTCCAAATACCTGAAATTAGTATATAATGCAATAATAGTATAATCTGTCCTTCCGTACTGTGCATGAGATGGTACAGTTTTACCCATCTTTTTATATTTTCTGATAGCCAGGAACAATATGGTAAGTTTGTTAGTGTATTAACTTTGCTAAGTTCTAGCCTTGCTCGGAGCTGTCTTTATATTTGTACCCAAGACCTGTCAAGGGTTCAAGTATCGTTTGCATCTTTATCATAAATGATTTGCTAACAGTCCCTTAATGAAAATGAGCTTTGTATTTCACTTTATGGTTCCTTGTCCTAACACCCTCACAGATGAAATATTGATACTGGTGACCTTATGATGAGCCCACAGCTATAATTAAAATCTGGCTGATGTTGTAAAAGCACATACAGTGCAAGTGCCGGTGTCCAGTATCTCTACACCCACAGCTGCACTTACGTATGCATTCAGTAACCACATCTCAGTTCTCCATGTGCTGTGCCTGGGTTTCTCTATATAGAAACAAGAACAAGCAAATTGGGGGTTGAAAAGTTCAGGTCATTTATAAATAGCTTTGGAATCTGCTCTGTATCCTGTGCGGAGTTCTTGGAAAGAAAGAACCTGCATTTATTTTGCATCTTTTGCAACTTCAGGACACCTCAAATCACTTTTAAAGCGAATTAAGTACTCTCGAAGTGGAATTATTGTTATAATGAAGGAAAAGGGGCAGGCAGTTAGTGCACAACAAACTCCCGCTAGCAGCACCATTAAAATGACAGTCAGTTTATTTTTCAACCTTGATTTAGAAATGTTGATGGAGACATCTGAGGGGAACTCATCTTCGCACCTTCAGACAGCTTTATAGGAGCTTTTATGTCTACCTGAGAGGCAGGATGAGCCTTTGTTTAAGTGTCTGATCTGAAATCTCCACAGTGTAGCGCTCCTTCAGTACAGCAATGGGCGGTTTGGCCAGCTTCGCATTTAAAACAAATAGGGTCGCATTTTCGAAAATATCAGACACTAATGCCTGTTGTTTCTCACGGTCACAGTTATCTTCATAACCATGCTGTTTTTCGGTTTCGAAGTAGGCTTGTGTAGTTTTGCATGGGTGGTGCACTCGAGCATTATTGCAAAGCTTGTGGCCCTGACCTTTTCTCAGACTGGCGGCAGCTCCCAGGCTCCTTTGCAAAGATGTTTCATCAGCTACCATAGCATTATATTTGAAATGGACTTTGGCACTTCCCCGCCCCCAGGATTAACTGTGAAATTTATTCTGCCTCTTGAAACCTCTAAATGTCAGCATGGAGTTTACTCTTACTGTTCGCAGAAGCCATGCTTCCAGTGAAGCACTCTGATCGACTGGCAGAAAAGTTGCTGAAATAACCGAACCAGGCTTCTGAAGAGTGAGCAGCTGAGTCACCGAAGCCAAGATTGAGCCACTTTGCTGTGGAATCAACTTTCCTCAGCCACTGTGGTAATGTGGAGGTCCACTTAGCCTCAGCGCTCCAAAGTGGGCAAGTGTGGGCTTCACTGCTTGTTGCTGTCTAATGAGCCCTGCTGGGAAGGGACATCCAACAAGGTAGAGTCGCTATACTCCTACCAGGCCATAGGACTCCTCTCCTCATTACAGAGAGACAATGAGTGGTAGTTTAACCTGAGGGTCACCAGGCGAGGGAAGAGACTGAGAAGGAGCGTCCTTCATGGCAACCTTAGTTTGTGCAGGAATTGAATGCACTCTGTTGGTTTTGCTGAGCATCCAGTATATACAACTTCATGATGAATAACATGTTGGCAGTCAAAGTAGTAGTTGCATGGCCAAGTGAATCTGTCACGTTAGGTGTGCTAGTTTGTGAAGAATTATCATTGTTTGTATGTATGTATGTATGCAACTATTCAAGGAGCAGTGCTGCAAAGCATTTCACATGTATGAGTGCTTTAAAAAATAAAACTCAGTACTTTTATACCCAGTAAGACAAAGGAACCACATGTCAGGAACAACACCTGGTTAGGCACTGAAGCATTGAGCAATGGTGCACAGCATGGGATGTATTGACTGCAGGACAGCTTGTCCATGTGTTGTCAGAGTGCAGCAAACAAACCAGTGTTCAGTGATTAATAACACACTTTGCATTGCTGCTATAGAGACATAGAGATGTACAGCACAGAAACAGACTCTTCAGTCCAACTTGTCCATGCCGACCAGATATCCTAACTTAATTTAGCCCCGCAGCCCTGTATATCCTTTCCGTTCAAGCACCTATCCAAATGCCTTTTAACTGCTGTAATTGTACCAGCCTCCACCACTTCCTCTGGCAGTTCATTCCATGCATGCACCACCCTCTGAGTGAAAGGTTACCCCTTAGGTCCCTTTTTACTTCTTTCCCCTCTCAACTTAAACATATGCTGTCCAGTTTTGGACTCCCCTACCCTTAGTGTCAGTTTTTATGTTCCCTGCAAGCTTGCTTTTGTACTGTGTTTTCCCCTTCTTCATCAATCCCTTGATCCTTCTTTGCTGAATTCTAAACTGCTCCCAATCCTCAGACCTATTATTTTTCTTGGCCAATCTGTATGCCTTTTCCTTGGTTTGGATACTATCTCAGATTTCCTTTGTAAGCCATGGATTGGTCCTCTCACCCATTTTGCTTTCATGCCAGACAGGAAAAAAACAGTTGTTGCATTTCCCCCATGTGTTTCTTGAATGCTTGCCATTACCTATACATTGTCATTCCTTTGAGTAACTCTCCCCAATCTATCAAGGTCAACTCATGCCTCATATCTTCACAGTTTCCTTTATTAAGACTCAGCACCCTAGTCTCTGAATCAACTAAATTGCTCATCGTGTTCAGGGATGTGTAGACTAGGTGTATTAGGCAGGGGAAATGTAGAGTAATAGGCTAGGGTAGTGGGTCTGGGTGGGATATTCTTTGGAGGGTCGGTGTGGACTTGTTGGGCCAAATGGCCTTTTTCCACACTTTAGGGATTCTATGATTCTATGAACTACCTCACTCTCCATCTTGATTTTTAAAAAAATGCTATCATGTTATGTTCACCCATCCCAAAGGGGTCTTGCACAGCTAGATAGGCAATGAAGATATGAGGCATGAGTTGACCTTGATAGATTGGGGAGAGTTACTCAAAGGAATGACAATGTATAGGTAACGGCAAGCATTCAAGAAACACATGGGGGAAATGCAACAACTGTTTTTTTCCTGTCTGGCATGAAAGCAAAATGGGTGAGAGGACCAATCCATGGCTTACACAGTACCCAGTCTAAGATTGCCTCCTCTCTCATTGGTTCCTCTACATATTGGTAAAGAAAACCATCCCATATGCATTCCAGGAATTCCTCCTCCCCGGCGTTGTGACTAATCTGATCTGCCCAATCTATGTGCAGACTAAAATCACCCATGAACACGTATATTCCTTTATCACATGAATCTCTAATTTCCTGTTTAATATTATTCTCAACATCACCACTGCAGTTTGGGGGTCTATGTATGACACCCACTAATGTTTTTTGACCTCTAATATTTCTCAACTCTACCCATATAGACTCCACGTTGTCAGAGCTAATATCCTTTCGCACTATTGTGTTAATTTCCTCTTAAACGGCAATGCCACTTCACCACCTTTTCCTTTTTGCCTGTCCTTCCTAAGTACTGAATACCCTGGGACATTAGTTCCCATTCTGGTCACCCTGCAGTCATGTCTCCATAATCCCAATTATATTGTACCTGTTTACATTTATCTGCACGATTAGTTCATCCACTTTATTGCAAATGCTCTGCGCATTAAGGCACAAAGCCTTTAAGCTTGTCTTTTTAATATTGTTTGTCTTGCTCCCAATTTCTTTCTCAATAGCCCTGTTTGAATTTTGACCTTGGTTTCTCTGCCTAGCACTTATAAATTCCCCTTTCTATCTTTTGTTTTTGTCCTATCTCCCTCCTTCTCTGACTCTTTACATAGGCTCCCATCGCTCGGCATATTAGTTTATTAAACCCTCCCCAACCGTTGTAGCAAACACTTCCCCCTATGACATCAGTCCTAGTCCTGCCAAATGTAACCCATCCAATTTGTAGAGATTCCACCATCCCCAGAACCAGTCCCAATGGCCCAGGAATTCAAATGGATAGTTCTCCCTATGTTCCGTGTGATCTAACCTTGCTAAACAAGTCTACCATGTGGAACCTTGTCAAATGTCTTACTGAAGTTCATAAAGACAACGTCCACCACTCTGCTTTCATCAACCCTCTTTGTCACTTCTCCAAAAAGCTCAATCAAGTTAGTGTGACACAAACTCCCAAACACAAAGCCATGCTGACTATCTGTACTCAGTCCTTGCCTCTCCAAATACATGTAAATCCTGTCTCTCAGTATTCCCTCCAACAACTTGCCCGTCACTGATGTCAGGCTCACTGGTCTGTAGTTCTCTCGCTTTTCTTTACCATCTTTCTTAAAAGATGGCACCACGTTAGCCAACCTTCAGTCTTTCTGCATTTCATCCATGGCTATTGATGATACTAATATCTCAGCAAGCGGCCCTGTGATCACTTCCCTAGCTCCCCACAAAATTCTAGGGTGTAACAGATAGATCCATTGATATTTCAGTTGGTGAACCGCCTGCACTACAGAGGCTCCTATGAGAATGATTCAGCCTGTTTGAATCAGTACCACTGGTAAAATACTGTGCTAAGACATCAGCATGGTAAAAAGAAACACACAGCTGTACAAGTGTCAGAAATTTCGTAACTGAGGTTAAAGCCTGACATTCTGGCTTCAGTGTGCAGTCTTAACACATTTCAGTTTGTGTTAAGACAGAACCTCCCAAAGAATGACTTCGCTTTGGTGCCTTTTCAACTTGACAATCTAGGAGTGGTTTGGTGGTTAGCACTGCTGCCTCACAGCACCAGGGACCCGGTTTGATTCCAGCCTCGGGTGACTGTGTGGAGTTTGCACATTCTCCCTGTGTCTGCGTGGGTTTCCTCCGGGTGCTCCGGTTTCCTCCCACAGTCCAAAGATGTGCAGGTCAGGTGAATTGGCCATGCTAAATTGTCCATAGTGTTAGGTGCATTAGTGAGAGGGAAATGAGTCTGGGTGGCTTACTCTTCAGATGGTCGATGTGGACTTGTTGGGCCGAAGGGCCTGTTTCCACACTGTCGGGAATCTAATCTAAATTATAAATCTGTGAACGTTATTGATGGGAGAAGGGTGTTCACACAAGCCTTCTCTGCCATTCAATCAACATGAAGCTGGAGTTGAGACAGAGCTTTTATTTTTACTTTGTCTCCTTATTCCCAGATTGTTATTGGGTGAGGGCATCAAATGACTTCAGTCTTGAATGTCCTAATTAGTCCAGTGTCTGTAGCCTTCCAGGAAAGAAATCTTCATATTTCTTTGTATCTTTGTGGGGGGAAAAAAAAAACTTCTTCCTTTGGATCCCTCTAACTCTAACTTTAAGACTGTATTTCCTTCCTCTGGAAACTCTTCAGAAAAACGAAAAGCTAAAGTACCTCTCTTTGCACGTTTTCCCTTTGCTTTCTGCTGGGGCCTGTATCCAGTTACTAATGTGCTTCATTCCAAGACCAAAGAGCTAGTCACATCTTCTGTTACTAACCATTCCAAAGAGGCATTGCCCTCTGAATTGTTTCATCCCTGCCTCCTGAGACATGAGTTGTTTTGGTTGCTATTAGTATCAGAAAGAAAAAAATCTTGTCATGTGAACGAGACACATTTATTGCCTGTTCCGAGGTACCCCAGGAAGGTATTGGACCTAGTCTTCTGACTCCTGGTATCTTGCTGGAAGTCAGAGAAAGAAGGAAAACACTGAGTACCTGAATATATTTGTTAGAGCTTGATCCATCCAATCTAAAGACAACTGGGCCCTGTAATTGTCTAAGATGTTGCCCATCTGGGATTGACCATGGCAATCATTCCTTTAGTTAATGTACATCAAATAAAATATTGTAATGAGTCTTATGCTGTACAGCCTTCAAGTCAAAGTTTTACTATGGAAATTAAAGTGTAAATTCCTTCAAGATTTTAAAAGCATAAATTGTTGAAAAGAAAGGACTTTAACCTCATACCTTCCAATGGCTGATATCCGTTTGCTCTGATCATCTCTAACTGGTTCTTTTATCTTAAATGAGTGTTCCTTAGTCCATTACCTTCATGTCTGTGGAATCAGGACAGATATTTAATGGAGGCAAAAGTGAGGACTGCAGAAGCTGGAGATCAGAGTCGAGAGTGTGGTGCTAGCAAAGCGCAGCTGGTCAGAGAGCATCCGAGGAGCAGGAGAATTGATGTTTTGGGCAAAAGCTCATCATCAGGAATGAGGCCTCATTTAATGGAGGCAACCTGGAGTCTTACCGTCCAGTGAGCTGCAGAGAGGCTTGTGTCACTTTCTTTCAGGAAGACTCTCTCAATTGAGATCTGATCATTCTCTTAACTAGAGTATGGTGGTCTTTGCCCAGGACCCCAAGGGTGGAAATCCAGCCCCCAACATCATCCCCCTTCAATGACAGAGCACCCCCACTAAAGTCTGGCACCCAGTCAGAGACAGAAGCTGTCCGTTGCTCAGTGGGTAGAGTGGCACTGCAGCTACCTGAGACCCAGGATCACTGCGACCTTCAAGCCCAGAGCTGAGTGATGATAGGATGGGGAGGTGTGGTGGAAGGCAGTGTCTCTCAACCTGGTCCCTTTCCTGATACCGGTCCCTCAATCGGATGAAGGATCCACTCTTGCAGCCTGCAAGTGACCATGACAGCATTTGCTTTTCATGTTCGACATGTGGCAAGAGCTCTTCCTGCCTCTGGAAGAACATTGATTGTGAAGTGAGGCCTCACAATGGGCATCTGTTGACTGATGAAGGTCTTCACCCAGACCCATATCTGTCACGCTGCTGCCTGATTAAATACCTCCCGAAACCCCATGAACCGAAATGGAGAGCATTACATTCTGCCTATCGTCTCTTCATTTACTTTACCGAAGCCTTCACCATTTTAACCATGTTGATTAGGTGCCTTGCCTTAACTTTCTCTGCTCTAGCTCTTCATAATGTGCAACCAGACTGACATGAGATAACATTCAATAAGCAGCTTAATCTCTTGAAATCTGGTATACTATGCAGTGGGGATTTAGAGGAAGCACTGAAAATGCACATCAACTAAACTAATTGAGTTGAGTGTTCTGACATTGTGGTAAGGATAGCATTCAGTGCCCAGAAATGATCAAGAGTTAAAGCCATACTGATGGCCCATTCAGAGCAGAATCTGACTGACGTTCTTCAGTGATAACTGGAATTGTTTAGAGCTGACTTATTGCAGGAAATGGGAAAGCGTATTTGATTGTAAAAGCCAAGCAGTGTTGTTTAATCCTCACTGCTGTGAGCCTCTTGGTGCCTAACACTCACAATTCCACCTTGGCAATGCAAAACTTGCCCATCCTTTCTCAGCATTAGTCTGGTCCTAGTGCAGCACACCACACCACACCACACTGGGTGGAGAGCACTGGCCGGTGTGCAGGAGGGGGCTGTCCCATCTGCTTGTTCTCCAGTGAGCATTTGCGCAGTGAGCTCGATCCAACGTTATTCTTATTCCTCCTTCTCTACCTTTTTAACAGCCCTCACTCCACAGGAGAATCCCTTGCCGACCTGCACCTCTTTTCAGACCTGGCCCCTCTCTGGTAACGGTCACAGAGGATGGAAACGTTTTTCAAGAGGCATTTCAAGACGGCGCCCGGGGTCAGGTTGCCTGGTCGGTGCCGACGGGCAGGTAGGTGTGCAGGAGGCACCGTGCCCGGCAGTAAAGTCAGGCGCCGTTCGAATGTAGGAATGCCCTCGGCGTTGTTGGTGCAGAGGCGCCGGTCCAGTGTGCAGCTGCCCCTTCGTGCATCCAGACTGGGAGGAGGGATGTCTAGGAGCAGTGGCCCACGTCGCAGGTCCAGTACTACCGCCCTTCACCTCAACCCAAGGTTCGCAGTCCAGCAGAAGCGAGGGGGCAAGCTACGGACTATCGACAGCCACCTGGTTGGGCCCTCCATGTTGTTGGCTAGCCTCATTCAGATAAGCAAGGAAGAGGAGGGCAAGACTGGCACTGCCAAACCGACTCACGGAGCAAGGATGGGCACTACCCCTGATGATTCCGATGGCGATTGCTCCTCTTCCGGGGGCTCGGCCATCTCAGAGTCTTCGTCTGCGGGCAGGAGTTGGAGTGACCAGGAAGTGGATGGGTGTGGTCCCCCAGGAATGCCAGAGACACTCCAGCGGTCGGCCTGGCACTATCAGCCCATCTACACAAAGCCTTTCCTGAGGGCCCCTCGCTGCCTGAGGAGGAACTCCTCCCACCTGGCCCCAGCTGAGTCGGCCTGCGTGGGGAAGATGGCCTACAGGTTACATGGGAACTACCAAAGGAGGAGCCAGCGGCGGCGGTCCAGCACCATCCCACTTCCTGGCACACGGCGGACCTCGGTGACAGCTTGCATCCCTCCCGGTGAGCCAGAACTGTACCAGCTGGTGTCGATGGGGAGCGGGCAGCCTTCTGTGAGCAGCAGGCGGGCGTCCCGTGCTCTGCCACCCCGATGGAGGCATGGTGTTCGCAGAAATTCCCTCCGCTTGATCCACAGGAGCCCGGCGGCCAAACATTCCCCGGCGTGGAGCAACTTCCTCTCGTATGTATTCCTGCTTTGGAGGTGGGGAGGGTGTGTCCCAGATGTGGCGAGTTGGGGAGATGTGGGCGCTTGGCGTAGATTGTATTCTTGTTTTCTCTCTCTCTATCCCTCTCATCCTCCTCCTCCTCTCTTCTCCTCCACCCCCCCCCCCCCCCCCTAGTCATTTGCCCAAATATACCTCTGTTCTCACCCTGATGGTACAGCCTGTAGTACTGTGGGCAAACAGCTAGCTTACCTACATTGAGTCAAGGCCAGCCTCCTGCTTCCCCTAAGTGATGGCATAGAAATTCAGGGTTCTTTGAGCTTGACCTTCCTCCAGGTCAGGACTGGGGGCAAGGCAATTCACCTCATTGTGCCTGTGTTGGAAGTGTTACCAATTAATTTCCTCTGTTCCCATGTCTCCCACAAGCTGTTCGGTTTGTTCCTTTAAATGTAGTAGCCAGGATACCGAAAAAAGAATGCAGGCATTTCTTGTTTTCATTTCACTAGCAGGTGAGATCAGGATCATATTGTCATGTGAATCCAATAGCTGCTCGTAGTTCCCTCACAACTGTGATTGTCCTGCCCTGGTCAGTGTAGAGCATTCACTTTATTTCAACGATGGTGTTGAATTAGTTTGCATTTTGGGCTGGTGCATACGAGTCAATTTTCCTCTTTATTCCTAATGGCAAGTTATTCACAGAGCGTTGTATGCAGTTAGAAAGACGTTTGCTGCAGATTTAATGCTGTCTCCCAAGTCAATAAATAGAAGTGAGGAGATGATGAATCTCCTGAATCCACTTTCCTCTTTCCTGTTCTGAAGGGTGGCGGTTTTGCAGGAAGACCAAGAGAAGTGAGTGAGCAAACGGCGGAATTAGAAGGTCAAATCCCACGATAAGGTATTCACAAATAAAGTAGGACATGTTTAACTCAAAAAGTGTGGGGGAAAAAAATGATGAGTTTGGGTTGTTTTTGCAATTAAGCATGTCATTTAGTTCAGGACATGGGTAATGACGACAGAAAAAGTCTCACAGGCTGACATTGTGGAGCAACTTCACACTGAATGATCTGTAAGTAGCAACAAGCTTCCCTTTCACAGTGCTGCTGGGTGTCTGCAATATTCTCCCTCTATTGGAAGTCTGAGGTCCTCTAGCTTCACAACATTGTTGTCTAACTGGTGGAATTGTTCTATCATATATTGGGCCAGAGAGGGTTAAGGAGAGTTGATACCTGGCAAATTTACCCAAACTCCCCTCAAGCAGACGTCAATGTGAGGAGGTGATGAGCTTTATTTTAACCGTGGATTGGTCTTGGTCTCCACCAATCCCCACCAACACCCCACAGACTGATTAAATGCTGGGAACTGGGTCTTGTTTTATAACAAGAGGACTTTCCTCTGCTGCTTTTTGCACAAATTAATACTCTCTGGGATATTTCCTAGAGCAGTAAGTCCTGGTTTGTAGCATATTTCCCTTCTTACACACCTTCTTCTGCATTTTTGAATTCACCACTTCTCATCAAGTACCCTTCTCAGAACTTAACCCTTCGGGAGAAGATTTCTTGTCGCACAAGTAATGTGATGTCTGTGGGAGAGAGGTCGATGACTGTATTTAGTAACAGCAATTCAGCCCGAGTCACTAAAGGTCTTGATGTGATTCAAAAGCGGGCTGAGCGGGAAGCTCCTTTCATCACTGTCAGGAAGGAAGCAATCCGCAGCTCCCTAAGGCTGATATCTGTTGGCTTTGGGGATTTGCAGTGCAAGCTTCTTTGGGATACAGTGAGATTTCTGACACCACCATTTTCTAATGATCTTTAAACTTTCTTATGCAGCAGACGATCTTCAAGTTGAAAACACTGGCATTTGCTTTCTCTTTTACAGTATATGCACTTTCAACAGATGAGAAACGCTGCATTCCTGTGTTAAGAAATTTCCTCACCTTTATCATGTTCGGTATTCTAATGTAAATGTTGTACTCAGGCGCATTCCCATTGAATGGTAGTGAGACTCGAACCAAAAGGCTGCTTCTGCTCCGATATCTCATGGTAGCCTTATGCACATCAAATGTTTGCATAATCCCATTCTAATGCTAAACAATAGGTACACATCCCATGTCCTTGCCCACTGACAATATGCACAGAATATTGTGTGTTGTTTTATCATGGCAAGATACAAATTGCTTTGTTCCTCTTCAGTTGTGCTCACAAGGTGTATTATCTGAAAATAATGCCTCTTTGCATGTAGGCTACCATTCTGGCAGGGATATTGATTGTTTTCCTGTCGAATTTTGGCCTGAGCACCAGCATCTATTTTGCCGTTGACGCTGGGAGTTGCCCAGTGTTCATTCTAGCTACTGAGAGGCCCGTTGTCTGTGCAGCAATGTTGTTGGTGAGGTGTCAGCATCAGAAGGGTGCATGTCATACTCAAAGAAGCATCCGCCCGGGGTAAATAGTGCACCTGTTTGGGATAAAGGTGCTTGTTTTGCGTGATCACCCAAATGTCTAATTCGCAATGTCAATCCACTACTGTTCTTCAACTTTTGAAATGGATTTGTGCAATTGAAATATTTTTTAAAAAAAAAGCAACTACAATGAGGAAAGACAAACGTGGAGGAGTATTGAGCTCTGCCAAAATTTGACCCATTGCCAAATACTGGAGAGGTTTTTGGGAAGTCGCTGTATTGCTGATAAAGCCAAAAATGGGAACTAGTTTTAACCTAATGGGTCGGTTTAACAGCCTATTTGATTAGAATGTCCTTTGAAATCGATCTTAGGAGGGGTATAAGGCCATAGTTTCGCTATGAGTAGGTTAGTTTGTCCTACTTGTCACCCAGTGAATGAAATTCAAATGACTTCAGTGTCAGACTTGGACACAATAATAGTGTTATACTGAACAGTATCTGACACGAGGTGTGTAAGAATCAACTACCGAGTTACAACATGCTGCGCATGTAGCAATAAGAATTGCGGAAAGGAGTAACTGTTTTGCTGCTTTTGAGAAAAACAGTGTGCACTATTTCAGGTAATAGATGAAAAATGGAGACCAGGACAAAAATACCATTCTCTGATTTATTTCAGAAAAGCCATTGCTAAATCTGGGCTTCAACATCTGGTTGCTCAACCAAACGCAAACGTTGCACTTCGACAGGATTCGGATCGTGAAGTACGCAGCACGGTGGATTGGACGGTGAGTGTAAAAAAAAAACCCAAAGGCTTTCCATTCGCGCTCTCTCTAAACAATCCCACTGTACCAAACCCTCTCCCATTATAAACAATCCCATTGGAACCAAACCCCCAGCCATTGTAAACAATCGCACTGTACCGAACCTCCTCCCATTGTAAACACTCCCATTATAGCGAACCCCCTCCCATTGTAAACACTCCCATTGTACCAAACCACCTTCCATTGTAAACACTCCCATTGTACTGAACCCTCTCCCATTGTAAACATTCCCACTGTACCCACTCTCTCCCATTGTAAACAATCCAACTGTACCAAACCCCCTCCCATTATAAACAGTCCCACTATACCGAACCCCCTGCCATTGTAAACAATCCCACTGTACCGAACCCTCTCCCATTGTAAACAATCCCACTGTACCGAACCCTCTCCCATTGTAAACAATCCCACTGTACCGATCCCCTGCCATTGTAAACAATCCCACTGTACCGAACCCTCTCCCATTGTAAACAATCCCACTGTACCAAACCCTTTCCGATTGTAAACAATCCCACTGTGCCGAACCCCCTCCAATGTAAACAATCCCACTGTACCAAACCCTCTCCCATTATAAACAGTCCCACTGTACCGAACCCCCTCCCATTGTAAACAATGCCACAATACTGAATCCCCTCCCATTGTAAACAATCCCACTGTACCGAAATCTCTCCAATTTTAAACAATCCCACTGTACCAAACAGTCTCCCATTGTAAACAATCCCACTGTACCAAACCACCTCCCATTGTAAACAATCCCACTGTACCAAACCCTCTCCCATTCTAAACAATCCCATTGTACCGAACCCTTTCCCATTATAAACAATCCCACTGTACCAAACCCTCTCCCATTATAAACACTCCCACTGTACCAAACCCCCTCCCATTGTAAACACTCCCATTGTACTGAACCCCCTGCCATTGTAAACACTCCCACTGTACCCAATCTCTCCCATTGTAAACACTCCCATTGTACCCACCCTCTCCCACTGTAAACACTCCCACTGAACTCACCCTCTCCCATTGTAAACAATCCCACTGTACCAAACCCCCTGCAATTGTAAACACTCCCACTGTACCAAACCTCCTCCCATTGTAAACAATCCCACTGTACCGAACCCCCTGCAATTGTAAACACTCCCACTGTACCAAACCTCCTCCCATTGTAAACAATCCCACTGTACCGAACCCTCTCCCATTGTAAACAATCCCACTGTACCAAACCCTTTCCCATTGTAAACTCTCCCATTGTAAACAATCCCACTGTACCGAACCCTTTCCCATTATAAACAATCCCACTGTACCAAACCCCCTCCCATTGTAAACAATCCCACTGTACCAAACCCTCTCCCATTGTAAACAATCCCACAATACTGAATCCCCTCCCATTGTAAACAATCCCACTGTACCGAACCCTCTCCCATTTTAAACAATCCAACTGTACCAAACACTCTCCCATTATAAACAATCCCACTGTACCAAACCCTTTCCCATTGCAAACAATCCCACTGTACCAAACCCCCTCCCATTGGAAACAATCCCACTGTACCAAACCCTCTCCCATTCTAAACAATCCCATTGTACCGAACCCTTGCCCATTATAAACAATCCCACTGTAACCAAACACCCTCCCTTTGTAAACACTCCCATTGTACTGAACCCTCTCCCATTGTAAACACTCCCATTGTACTGAACCCTCTCCCACTGTAAACACTCCCACTGAACTCACCCTCTCCCATTGTAAACAATCCCACTGTACCAAACCCTCTCCTATTGTAAACAATCCCACTGTAACCAAACCCCCTGCAATTGTAAACACTCCCACTGTACCAAACCTCCTCCCATTGTAAACAATCCCACTGTACCGAACCCTCTCCCATTGTAAACAATCCCACTGTACCGAACCCTCTCCCATTGTAAACAATCCCACTGTACCGAACCCACTGCCATTATAAACAATCCCACTGTACCGAACCCCCTACCACTGTAAACAATCCCACTGTACCGAACCCCCTCCCATTATAACCACTCCCACTGTATCAAACCCCCTCCCATTGTAAACAATCCCACTGTACCGAACCCCCTCCCATTATAACCACTCCCACTGTATCAAACCCCCTCCCATTGTAAACAATCCCACTGTACCAAACCCTCTCCCATTGTAAACAGTCCCACTGTACCGAACCCTCTCCCATTGTAAACAATCCCACTGTACCAAACCCCCTGCCTTAGTAAACAGTCCCACTGCACGAACCCCCTCCCATTGTAAACAATCCCACTGTACAAAACCCCCTCCCATTATAAACAATCCCACTGTACCGAATCCTCTCCCATTGTAAACAATCCCACTGTACCGAACCCCCTCCCATTGTAAACTATCCCACTGTACCAAACCCTCTCCCATTGTAAACGATCCCACTGTACCGAACACTTTCCCATTATAATTACTCCCACTGTACCAAACCCCCTCCCATTCTAAACAATCCCACTGTACCGAACCCTCTCCCATTGTAAACAATCCCACTGCACCGAACTCCCTGCCATTGTAAACAATCCCACTGTACCGAACACCCTGACATTGTAAACAATCCCACTGTACCAAACCCCCTCACATTATAAACAATCCCACTGTACCGAACCCCCTCCCATTGTAAACACTTCCACTGTACCAAACCCTCTCCCATTGTAAACAATCCCACTGTATCAAACCCCCTCCCATTATAAACAATTCCACTGTACCAAACCCTCTCCCATTGTAAACAATCCCATTGTACCGAACCCTCTCCCATTGTAAACAGTCACTGTACCAAACCCCCTCCCATTATAAGCAATCCCACTGTACCGAACCCTCTCCCATTGTAAACAATCCCACTGTACCGAACCCTCTCCCATTGTAAACAATCCCACTGTACCAATCCTGCTCCCATTGTAAACACTCCCACTGTAACCAAACCCCCTGCAATTGTAAACACTCCCACTGTACCAAACCTCCTCCCATTGTGAACACTCCCACTGTACCCACTCTCTCCCATTGTAAACACTCCCATTGTACTGAACCCTCTCCCATTGTGAACACTCCCACTGTACCCACTCTCTCCCATTGTAAACACTCCCATTGTACTGAACCCTCTCCCATTGTGAACACTCCCACTATACCAAACCTCCTCCCATTGTAAACAATCCCATTGTACCAAACCCCCTCCCATTGTAAACATTCCCATTATAGCGAACCCCCTCCCATTGTAAACACTCCCATTGTACCGAACCCCCTCCCATTGTAAACACACCCATTGTACCGAACCCCCTCCCATTGTAAACACTCCCATTCTACTGAACCCTCTCCCATTGTAAACACTCCCACTGTACCCACCCTCTCCCATTGTAAACACTCGCACTGAACCAAACCCCCTGCCATTGTAAACAATCCCACTGTGCCTAACCGCCTGCCATTGTAAACAATCCCACTGGGCCGAACCCTCTCCCATTGTAAACAATCCCACTATACCAAACCCCCTGCCATTCTAAACAATTCCACTGTGCCGACCCACCTGCCATTGTAAACAATCCAACTGTACCGAACCCCCTCCCATTATAAACAGTCCCACTGTACCGAACCCCCTAAGATTGTAAACAATCCCACTGTACCGAACACCCTCCCATTATACACACTCCCACTGTACTGAACCCTCTCCCATTGTAAACAATCCCACTGTACCGAACCGTTTCCCATTGTAAACAATCCCACTGTACCAAACCCTCTCCCATTGTAAACAATCCCACTGTACCGAACCCCCTCCCATTGTAAACAATCCCACTGTACCGAACCCTTTCCCATTATAAACAATCCCACTGTACCGAATCCTTTCCCATTGGAAACAATCCCACTGTACCAAACCCTCTCCCACTGTAAACAATCCCACTGTACCGAACCCTTTCCCATTATAAACAATCCCACTCTACCGAACCCTCTCCCATTGTAAACAATCCCACAATACTGAATCCCCTCCCATTTTAAACAATCCCAATGTACCAAACCCTCTCCCATTGTAAACAATCCGACTGCACCAAATCCTCTCCCATTGTAAACAATCCCACTGTACCGAACCCTCTCCCATTATAAACAATTCCACTGTACCGAACCCTCTCCCATTGTAAACAATCCCACAATACCGAACCCCCAACATATTGTAAACACTCCCATTATAGCGAACCCCCTCCCATTCTAAACACTCCCACTGTACCAAACCTCCTCCCATTGTAAACAATCCCACTGTGCCAAACCCCCTGCCATTGTAAACAATCCCACTGTGCCAAACCCCCTGCCATTGTCAACAATCCCACTGTACCGAACCCTCTCCCACTGTACCAAACCCCCTGCCATTGTAAACAATCCCACTGTACCAAACCCTCTCCCATTGTAAACAATCCCACTGTACCGAACCCCCTCCCATTGTAACCACTCCCACTGTACCCTCTCTCTCCCATTGTAAGCACTTACATTGAACCCACCCTCTCCCATTGTAAACACTCCCACTGAACTCACCCTCTCCCATTGTAAACAATCCCACTTTGCCGAACCCCCTCCAATGTAAACAATCCCACTGTACCGAACCCTCTCCCATTGTAAACAGTCCCACTGTACCGAACCCTCTCCCATTGTAAACAATCCCACTGTACCAAACCCCCTGCCTTAGTAAACAGTCCCACTGCACGAACCCCCTCCCATTGTAAACAATCCCACTGTACAAAACCCCCTCCCATTGTAAACAATCCCACTGTGCCTAACCGCCTGCCATTGTAAACAATCCCACTGGGCCGAACCCTCTCCCATTGTAAACAATCCAACTGTACCGAACCCCCTGCCATTGTAAACAATCCCACTGTGCCGACCCACCTGCCATTGTAAACAATCCAACTGTACCGAACCCCCTCCCATTATAAACAATCCCACTGTACCGAACCCCCTAAGATTGTAAACAATCCCACTGTACCGAACACCCTCCCATTATACACACTCCCACTGTACTGAACCCTCTCCCATTGTAAACAATCCCACTGTACCGAACCCTCTCCCATTGTAAACAATCCCACTGTACCGAACCCTCTCCCATGATAAACAATCCCACTGTACCAAACCCTCTCCCATTGTAAACAATCCCACTGTACCGAACCCTCTCCCATTGTAATCAATCCCACTGTACCGAACCCTCTCCCATTGTAAACAATCCCACTGTACCAAACCCTCTCCCATTGTAAACAATCCCACTGTACTGAACCCTCTCCCATTGTAAACAATCCCACTGTACCGAACCGTTTCCCATTGTAAACAATCCCACTGTACCAAACCCCCTCCCATTGTAAACAATCCCACTGTACCGAACCCTTTCCCATTATAAAAAATCCCAATGTACCGAATCCTTTCCCATTGGAAACAATCCCACTGTACCAAACCCTCTCCCACTGTAAACAATCCCACTGTACCGAACCCTTTCCCATTATAAACAATCCCACTCTACCGAACCCTCTCCCATTGTAAACAATCCCACAATACTGAATCCCCTCCCATTTTAAACAATCCCAATGTACCAAACCCTCTCCCATTGTAAACAATCCGACTGCACCAAATCCTCTCCCATTGTAAACAATCCCACTGTACCGAACCCTCTCCCATTATAAACAATTCCACTGTACCGAACCCTCTCCCATTGTAAACAATCCCACAATACCGAACCCCCACCATATTGTAAACACTCCCATTATAGCGAACCCCCTCCCATTCTAAACACTCCCACTGTACCAAACCTCCTCCCATTGTAAACAATCCCACTGTGCCAAACCCCCTGCCATTGTAAACAATCCCACTGTGCCAAACCCCCTGCCATTGTCAACAATCCCACTGTACCGAACCCTCTCCCACTGTACCAAACCCCCTGCCATTGTAAACAATCCCACTGTACCAAACCCTCTCCCATTGTAAACTATCCCACTGTACCGAACCCCCTCCCATTGTAAACAATCCCACTGTACCAAACCCTCTCCCATTGTAAACAATCCCACTGTACCAAATCCTCTCCCATTGTAAACAGTCCCACTGTACCGAACCCCCAGCCATTGTAAACACTCCCATTGCACCGAACCCTCTCCCATGGTAAACAATCCCATTTTACCAAACACTCCCATTATAGTGAACCCCCTCCCATTGTAAACACTCCCATTGTACCGAACCCTCTCCCATTGTAAACACTCCCATTGTACTGAACCCTCTCCCATTGTAACCACTCCCACTGTACCCTCTCTCTCCCATTGTAAGCACTTACATTGAACCCACCCTCTCCCATTGTAAACACTCCCACTGAACTCACCCTCTCCCATTGTAAACAATCCCACTGTGCCGAACCCCCTCCAATGTAAACAATCCCACTGTACCAAATCCTCTCCCATTGTAAACAGTCCCACTGTACCGAACCCTCTCCCATTGTAAACAATCCCACTGTACCAAACCCCCTGCCTTAGTAAACAGTCCCACTGCACGAACCCCCTCCCATTGTAAACAATCCCACTGTACAAAACCCCCTCCAATTATAAACAGTCCCACTGCACGAACCCCCTCCCATTGTAAACAATCCCACTGTACCAAACCCTCTCCGATTGTAAACAATCCCACTGTACCGAACCCTCTCCCATTGTAAACAATCCCACTGTACCAAACCCTTTCCCATTGTAAACTCTCCCATTGTAAACAATCCCACTGTACCGAACCCTTTCCCATTATAAACAATCCCACTGTACCAAACCCCCTCCCATTGTAAACAATCCCACTGTACCAAACCCTCTCCCATTGTAAACAATCCCACAATACTGAATCCCCTCCCATTGTAAACAATCCCACTGTACCGAACCCTCTCCCATTTTAAACAATCCAACTGTACCAAACACTCTCCCATTATAAACAATCCCACTGTACCAAACCCTTTCCCATTGCAAACAATCCCACTGTACCAAACCCCCTCCCATTGGAAACAATCCCACTGTACCAAACCCTCTCCCATTCTAAACAATCCCATTGTACCGAACCCTTGCCCATTATAAACAATCCCACTGTAACCAAACACCCTCCCTTTGTAAACACTCCCATTGTACTGAACCCTCTCCCATTGTAAACACTCCCATTGTACTGAACCCTCTCCCACTGTAAACACTCCCACTGAACTCACCCTCTCCCATTGTAAACAATCCCACTGTACCAAACCCTCTCCTATTGTAAACAATCCCACTGTAACCAAACCCCCTGCAATTGTAAACACTCCCACTGTACCAAACCTCCTCCCATTGTAAACAATCCCACTGTACCGAACCCTCTCCCATTGTAAACAATCCCACTGTACCGAACCCTCTCCCATTGTAAACAATCCCACTGTACCGAACCCACTGCCATTATAAACAATCCCACTGTACCGAACCCCCTACCACTGTAAACAATCCCACTGTACCGAACCCCCTCCCATTATAACCACTCCCACTGTATCAAACCCCCTCCCATTGTAAACAATCCCACTGTACCGAACCCCCTCCCATTATAACCACTCCCACTGTATCAAACCCCCTCCCATTGTAAACAATCCCACTGTACCAAACCCTCTCCCATTGTAAACAGTCCCACTGTACCGAACCCTCTCCCATTGTAAACAATCCCACTGTACCAAACCCCCTGCCTTAGTAAACAGTCCCACTGCACGAACCCCCTCCCATTGTAAACAATCCCACTGTACAAAACCCCCTCCCATTATAAACAATCCCACTGTACCGAATCCTCTCCCATTGTAAACAATCCCACTGTACCGAACCCCCTCCCATTGTAAACTATCCCACTGTACCAAACCCTCTCCCATTGTAAACGATCCCACTGTACCGAACACTTGCCCATTATAATTACTCCCACTGTACCAAACCCCCTCCCATTCTAAACAATCCCACTGTACCGAACCCTCTCCCATTGTAAACAATCCCACTGCACCGAACTCCCTGCCATTGTAAACAATCCCACTGTACCGAACACCCTGACATTGTAAACAATCCCACTGTACCAAACCCCCTCACATTATAAACAATCCCACTGTACCGAACCCCCTCCCATTGTAAACACTTCCACTGTACCAAACCCTCTCCCATTGTAAACAATCCCACTGTATCAAACCCCCTCCCATTATAAACAATTCCACTGTACCAAACCCTCTCCCATTGTAAACAATCCCATTGTACCGAACCCTCTCCCATTGTAAACAGTCACTGTACCAAACCCCCTCCCATTATAAGCAATCCCACTGTACCGAACCCTCTCCCATTGTAAACAATCCCACTGTACCGAACCCTCTCCCATTGTAAACAATCCCACTGTACCAATCCCGCTCCCATTGTAAACACTCCCACTGTAACCAAACCCCCTGCAATTGTAAACACTCCCACTGTACCAAACCTCCTCCCATTGTGAACACTCCCACTGTACCCACTCTCTCCCATTGTAAACACTCCCATTGTACTGAACCCTCTCCCATTGTGAACACTCCCACTGTACCCACTCTCTCCCATTGTAAACACTCCCATTGTACTGAACCCTCTCCCATTGTGAACACTCCCACTATACCAAACCTCCTCCCATTGTAAACAATCCCATTGTACCAAACCCCCTCCCATTGTAAACATTCCCATTATAGCGAACCCCCTCCCATTGTAAACACTCCCATTGTACCGAACCCCCTCCCATTGTAAACACACCCATTGTACCGAACCCCCTCCCATTGTAAACACTCCCATTCTACTGAACCCTCTCCCATTGTAAACACTCCCACTGTACCCACCCTCTCCCATTGTAAACACTCGCACTGAACCAAACCCCCTGCCATTGTAAACAATCCCACTGTGCCTAACCGCCTGCCATTGTAAACAATCCCACTGGGCCGAACCCTCTCCCATTGTAAACAATCCCACTATACCAAACCCCCTGCCATTCTAAACAATCCCACTGTGCCGACCCACCTGCCATTGTAAACAATCCAACTGTACCGAACCCCCTCCCATTATAAACAGTCCCACTGTACCGAACCCCCTAAGATTGTAAACAATCCCACTGTACCGAACACCCTCCCATTATACACACTCCCACTGTACTGAACCCTCTCCCATTGTAAACAATCCCACTGTACTGAACCCTCTCCCATTGTAAACAATCCCACTGTACCGAACCGTTTCCCATTGTAAACAATCCCACTGTACCAAACCCCCTCCCATTGTAAACAATCCCACTGTACCGAACCCTTTCCCATTATAAACAATCCCACTGTACCGAATCCTTTCCCATTGGAAACAATCCCACTGTACCAAACCCTCTCCCACTGTAAACAATCCCACTGTACCGAACCCTTTCCCATTATAAACAATCCCACTCTACCGAACCCTCTCCCATTGTAAACAATCCCACAATACTGAATCCCCTCCCATTTTAAACAATCCCAATGTACCAAACCCTCTCCCATTGTAAACAATCCGACTGCACCAAATCCTCTCCCATTGTAAACAATCCCACTGTACCGAACCCTCTCCCATTATAAACAATTCCACTGTACCGAACCCTCTCCCATTGTAAACAATCCCACAATACCGAACCCCCAACATATTGTAAACACTCCCATTATAGCGAACCCCCTCCCATTCTAAACACTCCCACTGTACCAAACCTCCTCCCATTGTAAACAATCCCACTGTGCCAAACCCCCTGCCATTGTAAACAATCCCACTGTGCCAAACCCCCTGCCATTGTCAACAATCCCACTGTACCGAACCCTCTCCCACTGTACCAAACCCCCTGCCATTGTAAACAATCCCACTGTACCAAACCCTCTCCCATTGTAAACAATCCCACTGTACCGAACCCCCTCCCATTGTAACCACTCCCACTGTACCCTCTCTCTCCCATTGTAAGCACTTACATTGAACCCACCCTCTCCCATTGTAAACACTCCCACTGAACTCACCCTCTCCCATTGTAAACAATCCCACTTTGCCGAACCCCCTCCAATGTAAACAATCCCACTGTACCGAACCCTCTCCCATTGTAAACAGTCCCACTGTACCGAACCCTCTCCCATTGTAAACAATCCCACTGTACCAAACCCCCTGCCTTAGTAAACAGTCCCACTGCACGAACCCCCTCCCATTGTAAACAATCCCACTGTACAAAACCCCCTCCCATTGTAAACAATCCCACTGTGCCTAACCGCCTGCCATTGTAAACAATCCCACTGGGCCGAACCCTCTCCCATTGTAAACAATCCCACTATACCAAACCCCCTGCCATTGTAAACAATCCCACTGTGCCGACCCACCTGCCATTGTAAACAATCCAACTGTACCGAACCCCCTCCCATTATAAACAATCCCACTGTACCGAACCCCCTAAGATTGTAAACAATCCCACTGTACCGAACACCCTCCCATTATACACACTCCCACTGTACTGAACCCTCTCCCATTGTAAACAATCCCACTGTACTGAACCCTCTCCCATTGTAAACAATCCCACTGTACCGAACCGTTTCCCATTGTAAACAATCCCACTGTACCAAACCCCCTCCCATTGTAAACAATCCCACTGTACCGAACCCTTTCCCATTATAAAAAATCCCAATGTACCGAATCCTTTCCCATTGGAAACAATCCCACTGTACCAAACCCTCTCCCACTGTAAACAATCCCACTGTACCGAACCCTTTCCCATTATAAACAATCCCACTCTACCGAACCCTCTCCCATTGTAAACAATCCCACAATACTGAATCCCCTCCCATTTTAAACAATCCCAATGTACCAAACCCTCTCCCATTGTAAACATTCCGACTGCACCAAATCCTCTCCCATTGTAAACAATCCCACTGTACCGAACCCTCTCCCATTGTAAACAATCCCACAATACCGAACCCCCACCATATTGTAAACACTCCCATTATAGCGAACCCCCTCCCATTCTAAACACTCCCACTGTACCAAACCTCCTCCCATTGTAAACAATCCCACTGTGCCAAACCCCCTGCCATTGTAAACAATCCCACTGTGCCAAACCCCCTGCCATTGTCAACAATCCCACTGTACCGAACCCTCTCCCACTGTACCAAACCCCCTGCCATTGTAAACAATCCCACTGTACCAAACCCTCTCCCATTGTAAACTATCCCACTGTACCGAACCCCCTCCCATTGTAAACAATCCCACTGTACCAAACCCTCTCCCATTGTAAACAATCCCACTGTACCAAATCCTCTCCCATTGTAAACAGTCCCACTGTACCGAACCCCCAGCCATTGTAAACACTCCCATTGCACCGAACCCTCTCCCATGGTAAACAATCCCATTTTACCAAACACTCCCATTATAGTGAACCCCCTCCCATTGTAAACACTCCCATTGGACCGAACCCTCTCCCATTGTAAACACTCCCATTGTACTGAACCCTCTCCCATTGTAACCACTCCCACTGTACCCTCTCTCTCCCATTGTAAGCACTTACATTGAACCCACCCTCTCCCATTGTAAACACTCCCACTGAACTCACCCTCTCCCATTGTAAACAATCCCACTGTGCCGAACCCCCTCCAATGTAAACAATCCCACTGTACCAAATCCTCTCCCATTGTAAACAGTCCCACTGTACCGAACCCTCTCCCATTGTAAACAATCCCACTGTACCAAACCCCCTGCCTTAGTAAACAGTCCCACTGCACGAACCCCCTCCCATTGTAAACAATCCCACTGTACAAAACCCCCTCCAATTATAAACAGTCCCACTGCACGAACCCCCTCCCATTGTAAACAATCCCACTGTACCAAACCCTCTCCGATTGTAAACAATCCCACTGTACCGAACCCTTTCCCTTTATAAGTACTCCCACTGTGCCAAACCCCCTGCCATTGTAAACAATCCCACTGTACCGAACCCCCTCCCATTCTAAACAATCCCACTGTACCGAACCCTCTCCCATTGTAAACAATCCCACTGGACCGAACTCCCTGCCATTGTAAACAATCCCACTGTACCGAACACCCTGACATTGTAAACAATCCCACTGTACCGAACCCCCTCCCATTGTAAACACTTCCACTGTACCAAACCCTCTCCCATTGTAAACAATCCCACTGTACCAAACCCCCTCCCATTATAAACAATTCCACTGTACCAAACCCTCTCCCATTGTAAACAATCCCACTGTACCGAACCCTCTCCCATTGTAAACAGTCACTGTACCAAACCCCCTCCCATTATAAGCAATCCCACTGTACCGAACCCTCTCCCATTGTAAACAAACCCACTGTATCGAACCCTCTCCCATTGTAATCAATCCCACTGTACCAAACCCTCTCCCATTGTAAACAATCCCACTGTACCAAACCCTCTCCCATTGTAAACAATCCCACTGTAACCAAACCCCCTGCAATTGTAAACACTCCCACTGTACCAAACCTCCTCCCATTGTAAACAATCCCACTGTACCGAACCCTCTCCCATTGTAAACAATCCCACTGTACCAAACCCCCTGCCATTGTAAACAATCCCACTGGACCGAACCCCCTACCATTGTAAACAATCCCACTGTACCGAACCCTCTCCCATTGTAAACAATCCCACTGTACCGAACCCACTGCCATTATAAACAATCCCACTGTACCGAACCCCCTACCACTGTAAACAAACCCACTGTACCGAACCCCCTACCACTGTAAACAATCCCACTGTACCGAACCCCCTCCCATTATAAACACTCCCACTGTATCAAACCCCCTCCCATTGTAAACAATCCCACTGTACCAAACCCTCTCCCATTGTAAACAATCCCACTGTACCGAACCCCCTCCCATTATAAACAATCTCACTGTACCGAACCCTATCCCATTGTAAACAATCCCACTGGACCAAACCCTCTCCCATTGTAAACAATCCCACTGTACCAAACCCTCTCCCATTATAAACAATCCCACTGTACCAAACCTCCTCCCATTGTGAACACTCCCACTGTACCCACTCTCTCCCATTGTAAACACTCCCATTGTACTGAACCCTCTCCCATTGTGAACACTCCCACTGTACCCACTCTCTCCCATTGTAAACACTCCCAATGTACTGAACCCTCTCCCATTGTAACCACTCCCACTGTACCCTCTCTCTCCCATTGTAAGCACTCACATTGAACCCACCCTCTCCCATTGTAAACACTCCCACTGAACTCACCCTCTCCCATTGTAAACAATCCCACTGTGCCGAACCCCCTCCAATGTAAACAATCCCACTGGACCGAACCCTCTCCCATTGTAAACAATCCCACTGTACCAAATCCTCTCCCATTGTAAACAGTCCCACTGTACCGAACCCTCTCCCATTGTAAACAATCCCACTGTACCAAACCGCCTGCCTTAGTAAACAGACCCACTGCACGAACCCCCTCCCATTGTAAACAATCCCACTGTACAAAACCCCCTCCCATTATAAACAATCCCACTGTACCGATCCCCTGCCATTGTAAACAATCCCACTGTACCGAACACTTTCCCATTCTAAACAATCCCACTGTACCGAACCCTCTCCCATTGTAAACAATCCCACTGGACCAATCCCGCTCCCATTGTAAACACTCCCACTGTAACCAAACCCCCTGCAATTGTAAACACTCCCACTGTAGCAAACCTCCTCCCATTGTGAACACTCCCACTGTACCCACTCTCTCCCATTGTAAACACTCCCATTGTACTGAACCCTCTCCCATTGTGAACACTCCCACTGTACCCACTCTCTCCCATTGTAAACACTCCCACTGTACTGAACCCTCTCCCATTGTAAACATTCCCATTATAGCGAACCCCCTCCCATTTTAAACACTCCCATTGTACCGAACCCCCTCCCATTGTAAACACTCCCATTCTACTGAACCCTCTCCCATTGTAAACACTCCCACTGTACCCACCCTCTCCCATTGTAAACACTCGCACTGAACCAAACCCCCTGCCATTGTAAACAATCCCACTGTGCCGAACCGCCTGCCATTTTAAACAATCCCACTGGGCCGAACCCTCTCCCATTGTAAACAATCCCACTGTACCGAACCCTCTCCCATTGTAAACAATCTCACTGTACCAAACCCTTTCCCATTGTAAACAATCCCACTGTACCGAACCCCCTCCCATTGTAAACAATCCCACTGTACCAAACCCCCTCCCATTGTAAACAATCCCACTGTACCGAACACTTTCCCATTATAAGTACTCCCACTGTAGCAAACCCCCTCCCATTGTAAACAATCCCACTGTACCGAACCCCCTCCCATTCTAAACAATCCCACTGTACCGAACCCCCTCCCATTGTAAACAATCCCACTGGACCGAACTCCCTGCCATTGTAAACAATCCCACTGTACCGAACACCCTGAGATTGTAAACAATCCCACTGTACCAAACCCCCTCACATTATAAACAATCCCACTGTACCGAACCCCCTCCCATTGTAAACACTTCCACTGTACCAAACCCTCTCCCATTGTAAACAATCCCACTGTACCGAACCCTCTCCCATTGTAAACAATCCCACTGTACCGAACCCTCTCCCATTGTAAACAGTCACTGTACCAAACCCCCTCCCATTATAAGCAATCCCACTGTACCGAACCCTCTCCCATTGTAAACAATCCCACTGTACCGAACCCTCTCCCATTGTAAACACTCCCACTGTAACCAAACCCCCTGCAATTGTAAACACTCCCACTGTACCAAACCTCCTCCCATTGTGAACACTCCCACTGTACCCACTCTCTCCCATTGTAAACACTCCCATTGTAAACACTCCCATTGTACTGAACCCTCTCCCATTGTGAACACTCCCACTGTACCCACTCTCTCCCATTGTAAACACTCCCATTGTACTGAACCCTCTCCCATTGTGAACACTCCCACTGTACCCACTCTCTCCCATTGTAAACACTCCCATTGTACTGAACCCTCTCCCATTGTGAACACTCCCACTATACCAAACCTCCTCCCATTGTAAACAATCCCATTGTACCGAACCCCCTCCCATTGTAAACATTCCCATTATAGCGAACACCCTCCCATTGTAAACACTCCCATTGTACCGAACCCCCTCCCATTGTAAACACACCCATTGTACCGAACCCCCTCCCATTGTAAACACTCCCATTCTACTGAACCCTCTCCCATTGTAAACACTCCCACTGTACCCACCCTCTCCCATTGTAAACACTCGCACTGAACCAAACCCCCTGCCATTGTAAACAATCCCACTGTGCCTAACCGCCTGCCATTGTAAACAATCCAACTGTACCGAACCCCCTCCCATTATAAACAATCCCACTGTACCGAACCCCCTAAGATTGTAAACCATCCCACTGTACCGAACACCCTCCCATTATACACACTCCCACTGTACTGAACCCTCTCCCATTGTAAACAATCCCACTGCACTGAACCCTCTCCCATTGTAAACAATCCCACTGTACCGAATCCTTTCCCATTGGAAACAATCCCACTGTACCAAACCCTCTCCCACTGTAAACAATCCCACTGTACCGAACCCTCTCCCATTGTAAACAATCCCACAATACTGAATCCCCTCCCATTGTAAACAATCCAACTGTACCAAACCCCCTCCCATTGTAAACAATCCCACTGTACCGAACCCTTTCCCATTATAAACAATCCCACTGTACCGAATCCTTTCCCATTGGAAACAATCCCACTGTACCAAACCCTCTCCCACTGTAAACAATCCCACTGTACCGAACCCTTTCCCATTATAAACAATCCCACTCTACCGAACCCTCTCCCATTGTAAACAATCCCACAATACTGAATCCCCTCCCATTTTAAACAATCCCACTGGACCAAACCCTCTCCCACTGTACCAAACCCCCTGCCATTGTAAACAATCCCACTGTACCAAACCCTCTCCCATTGTAAACAATCCCACTGTACCGAACCCCCTCCCATTGTAAACAATCCCACTGTACCAAACCCTCTCCCATTGTAAACAATCCCACTGTACCAAATCCTCTCCCATTGTAAACAGTCCCACTGTACCGAACCCCCAGCCATTGTAAACACTCCCATTGCACCGAACCCTCTCCCATGGTAAACAATCCCATTTTACCGAACACCCTCCCATTGTAAACACTCCCATTATAGTGAACCCCCTCCCATTGTAAACACTCCCATTGTACCGAACCCTCTCCCATTGTAAACACTCCCATTGTACTGAACCCTCTCCCATTGTAACCACTCCCACTGTACCCTCTCTCTCCCATTGTAAGCACTTACATTGAACCCACCCTCTCCCATTGTAAACACTCCCACTGAACTCACCCTCTCCCATTGTAAACAATCCCACTGTGCCGAACCCCCTCCAATGTAAACAATCCCACTGTATCAAATCCTCTCCCATTGTAAACAGTCCCACTGTACCGAACCCTCTCCCATTGTAAACAATCCCACTGTACCGAACCCCCTGCCTTAGTAAACAGTCCCACTGCACGAACCCCCTCCCATTGTAAACAATCCCACTGTACAAAACCCCCTCCCATTATAAACAATCCCACTGTACCGATCCCCTGCCATTGTAAACAATCCCACTGTACCGAACCCTCTCCCATTGTAAACAATCCCACTGTAACGAACCCTCTCCCATTGTAAACAATCCCACTGTACCAAACCCTTTCCCATTGTAAACAATCCCACTGTACCGAACCCCCTCCCATTGTAAACAATCCCACTGTACCAAACCCTCTCCGATTGTAAACAATCCCACTGTACCAAACCCCCTCCCATTGTAAACAATCCCACTGTACCAAACCCTCTCCGATTGTAAACAATCCCACTGTACCGAACCCTCTCCCATTGTAAACACTCCCACTGTACCAAACCCCCTCCGATTGTAAACAATCCCACTGTACCAAACCCTCTCCCATTGTAAACAATCCCAATGTACCAAACCCTCTCCCATTGTAAACAATCCCACTGTACCAAACCCTCTCCGATTGTAAACAATCCCACTGTACCGAACCCTTTCCCTTTATAAGTACTCCCACTGTACCAAACCCCCTGCCATTGTAAACAATCCCACTGTACCGAACCCTCTCCCATTGTAAACAATCCCACTGGACCGAACTCCCTGCCATTGTAAACAATCCCACTGTACCGAACACCCTGACATTGTAAACAATCCCACTGTACCAAACCCCCTCACATTATAAACAATCCCACTGTACCGAACCCCCTCCCATTGTAAACACTTCCACTGTACCAAACCCTCTCCCATTGTAAACAATCCCACTGTACCAAACCCCCTCCCATTATAAACAATTCCACTGTACCAAACCCTCTCCCATTGTAAACAATCCCACTGTACCGAACCCTCTCCCATTGTAAACAAACCCACTGTACCGAACCCTTTCCCATTATAAGTACTCCCACTGTACCAAACCCCCTGCCATTGTAAACAATCCCACTGTACCGAACCCCCTCCCATTCTAAACAATCCCACTGTACCGAACCCTCTCCCATTGTACACAGTCACTGTACCAAACCCCCTCCCACTATAAGCAATCCCACTGTACCGAACCCTCTCCCATTGTAAACAATCCCATTGTAAACAATCCCACTGTACCAAACCATCTCCCATTGTAAACAATCCCACTGTACCGAATCCTCTCCCATTGAAAACAATCCCACTGTACCAAACCCCCTCCCATTGTAAACAATCCCACTGTACCAAACCCCCTCCCATTATAAACAATCCCACTGTACCGAACTCCCTCCCATTGTAAACAATCCCACTATGCCAAACCCCCTGCCATTGTAATCAATCCCACTGTGCCAAACCCCCTGCCATTGTAAACAATCCCACTGTACCAAAACCTCTACCATTGTAAACAATCCCACTGTACCGAACCCTTTCCCATTGTAAACCATCCCAATATACCCAACCCCCTCCCATTGTAAACACTCCCATTGAACGGAACCCCCTCCCATTGTAAACACTCCCATTGTACTGAACCCTCTCCCATTGTAAACACTCCCACTGTACCCACTCTCTCCCATTGTGAACACTTCCACTGAACTTGCTCTCTCCCATTGTAAACACTCCCATTGCACCGAACCCTCTCCCATGATAAACAATCCCACTGTACCAAATCCTCTCCCATTGTAAACAGTCCCACTGTACCGAACCCCCTCCCATTGTAAACACTCCCATTGCACCGAACCCTCTCCCATGGTAAACACTCCCACTGTAACCAAACCCCCTGCCATTGTAAACACTCCCACTGTACCAAACCTCCTCCCATTGTAAACAATCCCATTTTACCGAACCCCCTCCCATTGTAAACACTCCCATTATAGTGAACCCCCTCCCATTGTAAACACTCCCATTGTACCGAACCCTCTCCCATTGTAACCACTCCCACTGTACCCTCTCTCTCCCATTGTAAGCACTTACATTGAACCCACCCTCTCCCATTGTAAACACTTCCACTGAACTTGCCCTCTCCCATTGTAAACAATCCCACGTCACCAAATCCTCTCCCATTGTGAACAATGCCACTGTACCGAACCCTCTCCCATTGTAAACAATCCCACTGTACCGAACCCCCTCCCATTGTAAACAATCCCACTGTACCAAACCCCCTGCCATTGCAAACAATCCCACTGTACCGAACCCCCTCCCATTATAAGCAATCCCACTGTACCGAACCCTCTCCCATTGTAAACAATCCCACTGTACCAAACCCTCTCCCATTGTAAACAATCCCACTGTACCAAACCCCCTCCCATTATAAACAATCCCACTGTACCGATCCCCTGCCATTGTAAACAATCCCACTGTACCGAACCCTCTCCCATTGTAAACAATCCCACTGTACCAAACCCTCTCCCATTGTAAACAATCCCACTGTACCAAACCCTCTCCCATTGTAAACAATCCCACTGTACCAAACCCCCTGCCATTGTAAACAATGCCACTGTGCCGACCCCCCTGCCATTGTAAACAATCCAACTGTACCGAACCCCCTCCCATTATAAACAATTCCACTGTACCAAACCCCCTAAGATTGTAAACAATCCCACTGTACCGAATCCTCTCCCATTGTAAACAATCCCACTGTACCAAACCCTCTTCCATTGTAAACAATCCCACTGTACCAAACCCTTTCCCATTGTAAACAATCCCACTGTACCGAACCCCCTCCCATTGTAAACACTCCCACTGTACCAAACCCCCTCCCATTGTAAACAATTTCACTGTACCGAACCCTCACCCATTATAAACACTCACACTGTAGCAAACCTCCTCCCATTGTAAACCAACCCAATATACCCAACCCCCTCCCATTGTAAACACTCCCATTGAACGGAACGCTCTCCCATTGTAAACACTCCCACTGTACCCACTCTCTCCCATTGTAAACACTTCCACTGAACTTGCCCTCTCCCATTGTAAACAATCCCACTGCACCAAATCCTCTCCCATTGTGAACACTTCCACTGAACTTGCCCTCTCCCATTGTAAACAATCCCACTGCACCAAATCCTCTCCCATTGTGAACAATCCCACTGTACCGAACCCTCTCCCATTGTGAACAATCCCACTGTACCGAACCCCCTCCCATTGTAAACAATCCCACTATACCGAACCCACTCCCATGATAAACAATCCCACTGTACCAAACCCTCTCCCATTGTAAACAATCCCACTGTACCAAACCCTCTCCCATTGTAAACACTCTCATTGCACCGAACCCTCTCCCATGATAAACAATCCCACTGTACCAAATCCTCTCCCATTGTAAACAGTCCCACTGTACCGAACCCCCTCCCATTGTAAACACTCCCATTCTACTGAACCCTCTGCCATTGTAAACACTCCCACTGTACCCACCCTCTCCCATTGTAAACAATCCCACTGTACCAAACCCTCTCCCATTGGAAACAATCCCACTGTACCGAACCCTCTCCCATTGTAAACACTCCCACTGTACCAAACCCCTTCCCATTATAAACAATCCCACTTTACCGATCCCCTGCCATTGTAAACAATCCCACTGTACCAAACCCTCTCCCATTGTAAACAATCCCACTGTACCAAACCCTCTCCCATTGTAAACAATCCCACTGTACCAAACCCTCTCCCATTGTAAACAATCCCACTGTACAAAACCCTCTCCCATTGTAAACAATCCCACTGTACCAAACCCTCTCCCATTGTAAACAATCCCACTGTACCAAACCCCCTCCCATTATAAACAATCCCACTGTACCAAATCCTCTCCCATTGTAAACAATCCCACTGTACTGAACCCTCTCCCATTATAAACAATCCCACTGTACCGAACTCCCTCCCATTGTACACAATCCCACTGTACTGAATCCCCTGCCATTGTAAACAATCCCACTGTGCCGACCCCCCTGCCATTGTCAACAATCCAACTGTACCGAACCCCCTCCCATTATAAACAATCCCACTGTACCAAACCCCCTAAGATTGTAAACAATCCCACTGTACCGAATCCTCTCCCATTGTAAACAATCCCACTGTACCAAACCCTCTTCCATTGTAAACAATCCCACTGTACCAAACCCTCTCCCATTGTAAACAATCCCACTGTACCAAACCCCGTCCCATTATAAACAATCCCACTGTACCGAACTCCCTCCCATTGTAAACAATCCCACTGTGCCAAACCCCCTGCCATTGTAATCAAACCCACTGTGCCAGACCCCCCTGCCATTGTAAACAATCCAACTGTATCGAACCCCCTCCCATTATAAACAATCCCACTGTACCAAACCCCCTAAGATTGTAAACAATCCCACTGTACCGAATCCTCTCCCATTGTAAACAATCCCACTGTACCAAACCCTCTTCCATTGTAAACAATCCCACTGTACCAAACCCTCTCCCATTGTAAACAATCCCACTGTACCAAACCCCGTCCCATTATAAACAATCCCACTGTACCGAACTCCCTCCGATTGTACACAATCCCACTGTACCAAACCCCCTGCCATTGTAAACAATCCCACTGTGCCGACCCCCCTGCCATTGTAAACAATCCCACTGTACCAAACCCCCTAAGATTGTAAACAATCCCACTGTACCGAATCCTCTCCCATTGGAAACAATCCCACTGTACCAAACCCTCTTCCATTGTAAACAATCCCACTGTACCAAACCCTCTCCCATTGTAAACAATCCCACTGTACCAAACCCCGTCCCATTGTAAACAATCCCACTGTACCAAATCCCGTCCCATTATAAACAATCCCACTGTACCGAACTCCCTCCCATTGTAAACAATCCCACTGTGCCAATCCCCCTGCCATTGTAATCAAACCAACTGTGCCAGACCCCCTGCCATTGTAAACAATCCCACTGTACCAAACCCTTTCCCATTGTAAACAATCCCACTGTACCTAACCCCGTCCCATTGTAAACACTCCCACTGTACCAAACCCCCTCCCATTATAAACAATCCCACTGTACCGAACCCTCACCCATTGTAAACAATGCCACTGTACCAAACCCTCTCCCATTGTAAACAATCCCACTGTACCGAACCCACTCCCATGATAAACAATCCCACTGTACCAAACCCTCTCCCATTGTAAACAATCCCACTGTACCGAACCCCCTCCCATTGTAAACACTCCCATTCTACTGAACCCTCTCCCATTGTCAACACTCCCACTGTACCCACCCTCTCCCATTGTAAACACTTGCACTGAACCAAACCCCCTGCCATGGTAAACAATCCCACTGTGCCTAACCTCCTGCCATTGTAAACAATCCCACTGTGCCGAACCCTCTCCCATTGTAAACAACCCCACTATACCAAACCCCCTGCCATTGTAAACAATCCCACTGTGCCGACCCACCTGCCATTGTAAACAATCCAACTGTACCGAACCCCCTCCCATTATAAACAATCCCACTGTACCGAACCCCCTAAGATTGTAAACAATTCCACTGTACCGAACACCCTCCCATTATACACACTCCCACTGTACCAAACCCTCTCCCATTGTAAACAATCCCACTGTACTGAACCCTCACCCATTGTAAACAATCCCACTGTACCAAACCATCTCCCATTATAAACACTCCCACTGGACCGAACCCCCCCCCGTTGTAAACAATCCCAATGTACCAAACCCCCTCCCATTATAAACAATCCCACTGTACCGATCCCCTGCCATTGTAAACAATCCCACTGTACTGAACCCTTTCCCATTATAAACAATCCCACTGTACCGAATCCTTTCCCATTGGAAACAATCCCACTGTACCAAACCCTCTCCCACTGTAAACAATCCCACTGTACCGAACCCTTTCCCATTGTAAACAATCCCACAATACTGAATCCCCTCCCATTTTAAACAATCCCACTGTACCAAACCCTCTCCAATTGTAAACAATCCGACTGCACCAAATCCTCTCCCATTATAAACAATCCCACTGTACCGAACCCTCTCCCATTGTAAACAATCCCACAATACCGAACCCCCAACATATTGTAAACACTCCCATTATAGCGAACCCCCTCCCATTCTCAACACTCCCACTGTACCAAACCTCCTCCCATTGTAAACAATCCCACTGTGCCAAACCCCCTGCCATTGTAAACAATCCCACTGTGCCAAACCCCCTGCCATTATCAACAATCCCACTGTACCGAACCCTCTCCCACTGTACCAAACCCCCTGCCATTGTAAACAATCCCACTGTACCAAACCCTCTCCCATTGTAAACAATCCCACTGGACCGAACCCCCTCCCATTGTAAACAATCCCACTGTACCGAACCCTCTCCCATGATAAACAATCCCACTGTACCAAACCCTCTCCCATTGTAAACAATCCCACTGTACCAAATCCTCTCCCATTGTAAACAGTCCCACTGTACCGAACCCCCAGCCATTGCAAACACTCCCATTGCACCGAACCCTCTCCCATGGTAAACAATCCCATTTTACCGAACACCCTCCCATTGTAAACACTCCCATTATAGTGAACACCCTCCCATTGTAAACACTCCCATTGTACTGAACCCTCTCCCATTGTAAACACTCCCATTGTACTGTACCCTCTCCCATTGTAACCACTCCCACTGTACCCTCTCTCTCCCATTGTAAGCACTAACATTGAACCCACCCTCTCCCATTGTAAACACTCCCACTGAACTCACCCTCTCCCATTGTAAACAATCCCACTGTGCCGAACCCCCTCCAATGTAAACAATCCCACTGTACCAAACCCTCTCCCATTGTAAACAATGCCACTGTACCAAATCCTCTCCCATTGTAAACAGTCCCACTGTACCGAACCCCTCTCCCATTGTAAACAATCCCACTGTACCAAACCCCCTGCCTTAGTAAACAGTCCCACTGTACCAAACCCCCTCCCATTGTAAACAATCCCACTGTACAAAACCCCCTCCCATTATAAACACTCCCACTGTACCAAACCCTCTCCCATTGTAAACAATCCCACTGTACCGAACCCTCTCCCATTGTAAACAATCCCACTGTACCGAACCCTCTCCCATTGTAAACAATCCCACTGGACCGAACACCCTGACATTGTAAACAATCCCACTGTACCAAACCCCCTCACATTATAAACAATCCCATGTACCGAACCCCCTCCCATTGTAAACAATCCCACTGTACCAAACCCTCTCCCATTGTAAACAATCCCACTGTACCAAACCCCCTCCCATTATAAACAATTCCACTGCACCAAACCCCCTCCCATTGTAAACAATCCCACTGTACCAAACCACCTCCCATTATAAACAATCCCACTGTACCGATCCCCTGCCATTGTAAACAATCCCACTGTACCAAACCCCCTCCCATTGTAAACACTTCCACTGTACCGAACCCTCTCCCATTGTAAACAATCCCACTGTACCAAACCCTCTCCCATTGTAAACAATCTCACTGTACCAAACCCTCTCCCATTGTAAACAATCCCACTGTACCGAATCCTCTCCCATTGTAAACAATCCCACTGTACCAAACCCTCTTCCATTGTAAATCCCACTGTACCAAACCCTCTCCCATTGTAAACAATCCCACTGTACCAAACCCCCTCCCATTATAAACAATCCCACTGTACCGAACTCCCTCCCATTGTAAACAATCCCACTGTGCCAAACCCCCTGCCATTGTAATCAATCCCACTGTGCCAAACCCCCTGCCATTGTAAACAATCCCACTGTACCAAACCCTCTCCCATTATAAACACTCACACTGTAGCAAACCTCCTCCCATTGTAAACCATCCCAATATACCCAACCCCCTCCCATTGTAAACACTCCCATTGTACTGAACCCTCTCCCATTGTAAACACTCCCACTGTACCCACTCTCTCCCATTGTAAACACTTCCACTGAACTTGCCCTCTCCCATTGTAAACAATCCCACTACACCAAATCCTCTCCCATTGTGAACACTTCCACTGAACTTGCCCTCTCCCATTGTAAACAATCCCACTGCACCAAACCCTCTCCCATTGTGAACAATCCCACTGTACCGAACCCTCTCCCATTGTAAACAATCCCACTGTACCGAACCCCCTCCCATTGTAAACAATCCCACTGTACCGAACCCACTCCCATGATAAACAATCCCACTGTACCAAACCCTCTCCCATTGTAAACAATCCCACTGTACCAAACCCTCTCCCATTGTAAACAATCCCACTGTACCAAATCCTCTCCCATTGTAAACAGTCCCACTGTACCGAACCCCCTCCCATTGTAAACACTCCCATTGCACCGAACCCTCTCCCATGGTAAACACTCCCACTGTAACCAAACCCCCTGCCATTGTAAACACTCCCACTGTACCAAGCCTCCTCCCATTGTAAACAATCCCATTTTACCGAACCCCCTCCCATTGTAAACACTCCCATTATAGTGAACCCCCTCCCATTGTAAACACTCCCATTGTACCGAACCCTCTCCCATTGTAACCACTCCCACTGTACCCTCTCTCTCCCATTGTAAGCACTTACATTGAACCCACCCTCTCCTATTGTAAACACTTCCACTGAACTTGCCCTCTCCCATTGTAAACAATCCCACGTCACCAAATCCTCTCCCATTGTGATCACTCCCACTGTACCAAACCCTCTCCCATTGTAAACAATCCCAATGTACCAAACCCTCTCCCATTGTAAACAATCCCACTGTACCGAACCCTCTCCCATTGTAAACAATCCCACTGTACCGAACCCTTTCCCATGATAAACAATCCCACTGTACCAAACCCCCTGCCATTGTAAACAATCCCACTGTACCGAACGCCCTCCCATTCTAAACAATCCCACTGTACCGAACCCCCTCCCATTGTAAACAATCCCACTGGACCGAACTCCCTGCCATTGTAAACAATCCCACTGTACCGAACACCCTGACATTGTAAACAATCCCACTGTACCTAACCCCCTCCCATTGTAAACATTTCCACTGTACCAAACCCTCTCCCATTGTAAACAATCCCACTGTACCAAACCCCCTCCCATTATAAACAATCCCACTGTACCAAACCCTCTCCCATTGTAAACAATCCCACTGTACCGAACCCTCTCCCATTGTAAACAGTCACTGTACCAAACCCCCTCCCATTATAAGCAATCCCACTGTACCGAACACTCTCCCATTGTAAACAATCCCACTGTACCAAACCCTCTCCCATTGTAAACAATCCCACTGTACCAAACCCTCTCCTATTGTAAACAATCCCACTGTACCAAACCCCCTCCCATTATAAACAATCCCACTGTACCGAACTCCCTCCCATTGTAAACAATCCCACTGTGCCAAACCCCCTGCCATTGTAATCAATCCCACTGTGCCAAACCCCCTCCCATTATAAACACTTCCACTGTACCAAACCCTCTCCCATTGTAAACAATCCCACTGTACCAAACCCCCTCCCATTATAAACAATTCCACTGTACCAAACCCTCTCCCATTGTAAACAATCCCACTGTACCGAACCCTCTCCCATTGTAAACAGTCACTGTACCAAACCCCCTCCCATTATAAGCAATCCCACTGTACCGAACCCTCTCCCATTGTAAACAATCCCACTGTACCAAACCCTCTCCCATTGTAAACAATCTCACTGTACCAAACCCTCTCCCATTGTAAACAATCCCACTGTACCAAACCCTCTACCATTGTAAACAATCCCACTGTACCGAACCCTTTCCCATTGTAAACCATCCCAATATACCCAACCCCCTCCCATTGTAAACACTCCCATTGAACGGAACCCTCTCCCATTGTAAACACTCCCACTGTACCCACTCTCTCCCATTGTAAACACTTCCACTGAACTTGCCCTCTCCCATTGTAAACAATCCCACTGCACCAAATCCTCTCCCATTGTGAACACTTCCACTGAACTTGCCCTCTCCCATTGTAAACACTCCCATTGTACCGAACCCTCTCCCATTGTAACCACTCCCACTGTACCCTCTCTCTCCCATTGTAAGCACTTACATTGAACCCACCCTCTCCCATTGTAAACACTTCCACTGAACTTGCCCTCTCCCATTGTAAACAATCCCACTGTACCAAACCCTCTCCCATTGTAAACAATCCCACTGTACCGAACCCACTCCCATGATAAACAATCCCACTGTACCAAACCCTCTCCCATTGTAAACAATCCCACTGTACCAAATCCTCTCCCATTGTAAACAGTCCCACTGTACCGAACCCCCTCCCATTGTAAACACTCCCATTGCACCGAACCCTCTCCCATGGTAAACACTCCCACTGTAACCAAACCCCCTGCCATTGTAAACACTCCCACTGTCCCAAACCTCCTCCCATTGTAAACAATCCCATTTTACCGAACCCCCTCCCATTGTAAACACTCCCATTATAGTGAACCCCCTCCCATTGTAACCACTCCCACTGTACCCTCTCTCTCCCGTTGTAAACACTCCCACTGAACTCACCCTCTCCCATTGTAAACAATCCCACTGTGCCGAACCCCCTCCAATGTAAACAATCCCACTGTACCAAACACTCTCCCATTATAAACAATTCCACTGTACCGAACCCCCTACCATTGTAAACAATCCCACTGTACCAAACCCCCTCCTTTTTTAAACAATCCCACTGTACCAAACCCACTCCCATTATAAACTATCCCACTGTACCAAACCCCCTGCCATTATAAACAATCCACTGTACCGAACCCCCTGCCATTGTAAACAATCCCCCTGTACCGAACCCCCTGCCATTGTAAACAATCCCACAGTACCAAACCCTCTCCCATGGTAAACAATCCCACTGTACCGAACCCTCTCCCATTGTAAACAATCCCACTGGACCGAACCCCCTCCCATTGTAAACAATCCCACTGTACCAATCCCGCTCCCATTGTAAACACTCCCACTGTAACCAAACCCCCTGCAATTGTAAACACTCCCACTGTACCAAACCTCCTCCCATTGTAAACACTCCCACTGTACCCACTCTCTCCCATTGTAAACACTCCCATTGTACTGAACCCTCTCCCATTGTGAACACTCCCACTATACCAAACCTCCTCCCATTGTAAACAATCCCATTGTACCGAACCCCCTCCCATTGTAAACACTCCCATTGTACCGAACCCCCTCCCATTGTAAACACTCCCATTCTACTGAACCCTCTCCCATTGTAAACACCCCCACTGTACCCACCCTCTCCCATTGTAAACACTCGCACTGAACCAAACCCCCTGCCATTGTAAACAATCCCACTGTGCCAAACCGCCTGCCATTGTAAACAATCCCACTGTGCCGAACCCTCTACCATTGGAAACAATCCCACTCTACCAAACCCCCTGCCATTGTAAACAATCCCACTGTGCCGACCCACCTGCCATTGTAAACAATCCAACTGTACCGAAACCCCTCCCATTATACACACTCCCACTGTACCAAACCCTCTCCCATTGTAAACACTCCCACTGGACCGAACCCCCCCCCGTTGTAAACAATCCCAATGTACCAAACCCCCTCCCACTATAAACAATCCCACTGTACCGATCCCCTGCCATTGTAAACAATCCCACTTTACCGAACCCTTTCCCATTGTAAACAATCCCACTGTACCAAACCCCCTCCCATTGTAAACAATCCCACTGTACCAAACCCTCTCCCATTGTAAACAATCCCACTGTACCAAACCCTCTCCCATTGTAAACAATCCCACTGTACCGAATCCCCTCCCATTGTAAACAATCCCACTGTACCAAACCCTCTCCCATTGTAAACAATCCCACTGTACCAAACCCTCTCCCATTGGAAACAATCCCACAATACCGAACCCTCTCCCATTGTAAACAATCCCACTGTACCGAATCCCCTCCCATTGTAAACAATTCCACTGTACCGAACCCCCTCCCATTGTAAACAATTCCACTGTACCGAACCCTCTCCCATTGTAAACAATCCCACTGTACCAAACCCCCTCCCATTGTAAACAATCCCACTGTACCGAACCCTTTCCCATTGTAAACACTCCCACCGTACCGAACCCCCTCCCATTGGAAACAATCCCACTGTACCGAACCCTCTCCCATTGTAAACAATCCCACTGTACCGAACCCCCTCCCATTGTAAACACTCCCACCGTACCGAACCCCCTCCCATTGGAAACAATCCCACTGTACCAAACCCCCTCCCAGTATAAACAATCCCACTGTACCGAACCCCCTCCCATTGTAAACAATCCTATTATACCGAAACCCCTGCCATTGTAAACACACTCCCACTGTAACCAAACCCCCTGCCATTGTAAACACTCCCATTGTACCAAACCTCCTCCCATTGTAAACACTCACATTATAGCGAACCCCCTGCCATTGTAAACACTCCCATTGTACTGAACCCTCTCGCATTTTAACCACTCCCACTGTACCGACTCTCTCCCATTGTAAACACTCCCACTGAAATCACCCTCTCCCATTGTAAACAATCCCACTGTACCGAACCCCCTGCCATTGTAAACAATCCCACTGTACCAAACCCCCTCCCATTGTAAACAATCCCACTGTTCCAAACCCCCTCCCATTGTTATCAATCCCACTGTACCAAACCCTCCCCATTGTAAACAAATCCACTGTACCGAACCCTCTCCCATTGTAAACAATCCCACCATACCAAACCCCCTGCCATTGTAAACAATCCCACTGTGCCGACCCCCCTGCCTTTGTAAACAATCCCACTGTGACGAACCCCCTCCCATTATAAACAAACGCACGAAACGGAACCCCCTGCCATTGTTAACAATCCCACTGTACCAAACCCCCTCCCATTATAAACAATCCCACTGTACCAAACCCCCTCCCATTATAAACAATCCCACTGTACCGATCCCCTGCCATTGTCAACAACCCCACTGCACCGAACCCTCTCCCATTGTAAACAATCCCACTGTACCAAACCCTCTCCCATTATAAACACTCCCACTGTCCCAAACCCCCTCCCATTATAAACAATCCCACTGTACCAAACCCTCTCCCATTGTAAACAATCCCACTGTACCGAACCCCCTCCCATTCTAATCAATCCCACTGTACCGAACCCTCTCCCATTGTAAACAATCCCACTGTACCGAACCTCCTGCCATTGTAAACAATCCCACTGTACCAAACCCCCTGCCATTGTAAACAATCCCACTGTGCCAAACCCCCTGCCATTGTAAACAATCCCACTGTACCGAACCCACTCCAATTGTAAACAATCCCACTGTACCGAACCCCCTCCCATTATAAACGCTCCCACTGTACCGAACCCCCTCCCATTGTAAACAATCCCACTGAACCAAACCCTCTCCCATTGTAAACAATCCCACAATACCGAACCCCCTCCCATTGTAAACAATCCCACTGCACCAAACCCCCTCCCGTTGTAAACTATCCCACTGAACCGAACCCCCTGCCATTGTAAACAATCCCACTGTACCAAAACGCCTCCCATTATAAACAATCCCACTGTACCAAACCCCCTCCCATTGTAAACACTCCCACTGTACCAAACCCCCTCCCATTGTAAACAATTTCACTGTACCGAACCCTCACCCATTATAAACACTCACACTGTAGCAAACCTCCTCCCATTGTAAACCAACCCAATATACCCAACCCCCTCCCATTGTAAACACTCCCATTGAACGGAACGCTCTCCCATTGTAAACACTCCCACTGTACCCACTCTCTCCCATTGTAAACACTTCCACTGAACTTGCCCTCTCCCATTGTAAACAATCCCACTGCACCAAATCCTCTCCCATTGTGAACACTTCCACTGAACTTGCCCTCTCCCATTGTAAACAATCCCACTGCACCAAATCCTCTCCCATTGTGAACAATCCCACTGTACCGAACCCTCTCCCATTGTGAACAATCCCACTGTACCGAACCCCCTCCCATTGTAAACAATCCCACTATACCGAACCCACTCCCATGATAAACAATCCCACTGTACCAAACCCTCTCCCATTGTAAACAATCCCACTGTACCAAACCCTCTCCCATTGTAAACACTCTCATTGCACCGAACCCTCTCCCATGATAAACAATCCCACTGTACCAAATCCTCTCCCATTGTAAACAGTCCCACTGTACCGAACCCCCTCCCATTGTAAACACTCCCATTCTACTGAACCCTCTGCCATTGTAAACACACCCACTGTACCCACCCTCTCCCATTGTAAACAATCCCACTGTACCAAACCCTCTCCCATTGGAAACAATCCCACTGTACCGAACCCTCTCCCATTGTAAACACTCCCACTGTACCAAACCCCTTCCCATTATAAACAATCCCACTTTACCGATCCCCTGCCATTGTAAACAATCCCACTGTACCAAACCCTCTCCCATTGTAAACAATCCCACTGTACCAAACCCTCTCCCATTGTAAACAATCCCACTGTACCAAACCCTCTCCCATTGTAAACAATCCCACTGTACCAAACCCCCTCCCATTGTAAACAATCCCACTGTACCAAACCCTCTCCCATTGTAAACAATCCCACTGTACCAAACCCCCTCCCATTATAAACAATCCCACTGTACCAAATCCTCTCCCATTGTAAACAATCCCACTGTACTGAACCCTCTCCCATTATAAACAATCCCACTGTACCGAACTCCCTCCCATTGTACACAATCCCACTGTACTGAATCCCCTGCCATTGTAAACAATCCCACTGTGCCGACCCCCCTGCCATTGTCAACAATCCAACTGTACCGAACCCCCTCCCATTATAAACAATCCCACTGTACCAAACCCCCTAAGATTGTAAACAATCCCACTGTACCGAATCCTCTCCCATTGTAAACAATCCCACTGTACCAAACCCTCTTCCATTGTAAACAATCCCACTGTACCAAACCCTCTCCCATTGTAAACAATCCCACTGTACCAAACCCCGTCCCATTATAAACAATCCCACTGTACCGAACTCCCTCCCATTGTAAACAATCCCACTGTGCCAAACCCCCTGCCATTGTAATCAAACCCACTGTGCCAGACCCCCCTGCCATTGTAAACAATCCAACTGTATCGAACCCCCTCCCATTATAAACAATCCCACTGTACCAAACCCCCTAAGATTGTAAACAATCCCACTGTACCGAATCCTCTCCCATTGTAAACAATCCCACTGTACCAAACCCTCTTCCATTGTAAACAATCCCACTGTACCAAACCCTCTCCCATTGTAAACAATCCCACTGTACCAAACCCCGTCCCATTATAAACAATCCCACTGTACCGAACTCCCTCCGATTGTACACAATCCCACTGTACCGAACCCCCTGCCATTGTAAACAATCCCACTGTGCCGACCCCCCTGCCATTGTAAACAATCCAACTGTACCGAACCCCCTCCCATTATAAACAATCCCACTGTACCAAACCCCCTAAGATTGTAAACAATCCCACTGTACCGAATCCTCTCCCATTGGAAACAATCCCACTGTACCAAACCCTCTTCCATTGTAAACAATCCCACTGTACCAAACCCTCTCCCATTGTAAACAATCCCACTGTACCAAACCCCGTCCCATTGTAAACAATCCCACTGTACCAAATCCCGTCCCATTATAAACAATCCCACTGTACCGAACTCCCTCCCATTGTAAACAATCCCACTGTGCCAATCCCCCTGCCATTGTAATCAAACCAACTGTGCCAGACCCCCTGCCATTGTAAACAATCCCACTGTACCAAACCCTTTCCCATTGTAAACAATCCCACTGTACCTAACCCCGTCCCATTGTAAACACTCCCACTGTACCAAACCCCCTCCCATTATAAACAATCCCACTGTACCGAACCCTCACCCATTGTAAACAATGCCACTGTACCAAACCCTCTCCCATTGTAAACAATCCCACTGTACCGAACCCACTCCCATGATAAACAATCCCACTGTACCAAACCCTCTCCCATTGTAAACAATCCCACTGTACCGAACCCCCTCCCATTGTAAACACTCCCATTCTACTGAACCCTCTCCCATTGTCAACACTCCCACTGTACCCACCCTCTCCCATTGTAAACACTTGCACTGAACCAAACCCCCTGCCATGGTAAACAATCCCACTGTGCCTAACCTCCTGCCATTGTAAACAATCCCACTGTGCCGAACCCTCTCCCATTGTAAACAACCCCACTATACCAAACCCCCTGCCATTGTAAACAATCCCACTGTGCCGACCCACCTGCCATTGTAAACAATCCAACTGTACCGAACCCCCTCCCATTATAAACAATCCCACTGTACCGAACCCCCTAAGATTGTAAACAATTCCACTGTACCGAACACCCTCCCATTATACACACTCCCACTGTACCAAACCCTCTCCCATTGTAAACAATCCCACTGTACTGAACCCTCACCCATTGTAAACAATCCCACTGTACCAAACCATCTCCCATTATAAACACGCCCACTGGACCGAACCCCCCCCGTTGTAAACAATCCCATTGTACCAAACCCCCTCCCATTATAAACAATCCCACTGTACCGATCCCCTGCCATTGTAAACAATCCCACTGTACTGAACCCTTTCCCATTATAAACAATCCCACTGTACCGAATCCTTTCCCATTGGAAACAATCCCACTGTACCAAACCCTCTCCCACTGTAAACAATCCCACTGTACCGAACCCTTTCCCATTGTAAACAATCCCACAATACTGAATCCCCTCCCATTTTAAACAATCCCACTGTACCAAACCCTCTCCAATTGTAAACAATCCGACTGCACCAAATCCTCTCCCATTATAAACAATCCCACTGTACCGAACCCTCTCCCATTGTAAACAATCCCACAATACCGAACCCCCAACATATTGTAAACACTCCCATTATAGCGAACCCCCTCCCATTCTCAACACTCCCACTGTACCAAACCTCCTCCCATTGTAAACAATCCCACTGTGCCAAACCCCCTGCCATTGTAAACAATCCCACTGTGCCAAACCCCCTGCCATTATCAACAATCCCACTGTACCAAACCCCCTGCCATTGTAAACAATCCCACTGTACCAAACCCTCTCCCATTGTAAACAATCCCACTGTACCGAACCCCCTCCCATTGTAAACAATCCCACTGTACCGAACCCTCTCCCATGATAAACAATCCCACTGTACCAAACCCTCTCCCATTGTAAACAATCCCACTGTACCAAATCCTCTCCCATTGTAAACAGTCCCACTGTACCGAACCCCCAGCCATTGCAAACACTCCCATTGCACCGAACCCTCTCCCATGGTAAACAATCCCATTTTACCGAACACCCTCCCATTGTAAACACTCCCATTATAGTGAACACCCTCCCATTGTAAACACTCCCATTGTACTGAACCCTCTCCCATTGTAAACACTCCCATTGTACTGTACCCTCTCTCTCCCATTGTAAGCACTAACATTGAACCCACCCTCTCCCATTGTAAACACTCCCACTGAACTCACCCTCTCCCATTGTAAACAATCCCACTGTGCCGAACCCCCTCCAATGTAAACAATCCCACTGTACCAAACCCCCTGCCTTAGTAAACAGTCCCACTGTACCAAACCCCCTCCCATTGTAAACACTCCCACTGTACCAAACCCTCTCCCATTGTAAACAATCCCACTGTACCGAACCCTCTCCCATTGTAAACAATCCCACTGTACCGAACCCTTTCCCATTGTAAACAATCCCACTGTACCAAACCCTCTCCCATTGTAAACAATCCCACTGTACCGAACCCTTTCCCATTATAAGTACTCCCACTGTACCGAACCCTCTCCCATTGTAAACAATCCCACTGGACCGAACACCCTGACATTGTAAACAATCCCACTGTACCAAACCCCCTCACATTATAAACAATCCCACTGTACCGAACCCCCTCCCATTGTAAACAATCCCACTGTACCAAACCCTCTCCCATTGTAAACAATCCCACTGTACCAAACCCCCTCCCATTGTAAACAATCCCACTGTACCAAACCACCTCCCATTATAAACAATCCCACTGTACCGATCCCCTGCCATTGTAAACAATCCCACTGTACCAAACCCCCTCCCATTGTAAACACTTCCACTGTACCGAACCCTCTCCCATTGTAAACAATCCCACTGTACCAAACCCTCTCCCATTGTAAACAATCTCACTGTACCAAACCCTCTCCCATTGTAAACAATCCCACTGTACCGAATCCTCTCCCATTGTAAACAATCCCACTGTACCAAACCCTCTTCCATTGTAAATCCCACTGTACCAAACCCTCTCCCATTGTAAACAATCCCACTGTACCAAACCCCCTCCCATTATAAACAATCCCACTGTACCGAACTCCCTCCCATTGTAAACAATCCCACTGTGCCAAACCCCCTGCCATTGTAATCAATCCCACTGTGCCAAACCCCCTGCCATTGTAAACAATCCCACTGTACCAAACCCTCTCCCATTATAAACACTCACACTGTAGCAAACCTCCTCCCATTGTAAACCATCCCAATATACCCAACCCCCTCCCATTGTAAACACTCCCATTGTACTGAACCCTCTCCCATTGTAAACACTCCCACTGTACCCACTCTCTCCCATTGTAAACACTTCCACTGAACTTGCCCTCTCCCATTGTAAACAATCCCACTACACCAAATCCTCTCCCATTGTGAACACTTCCACTGAACTTGCCCTCTCCCATTGTAAACAATCCCACTGCACCAAACCCTCTCCCATTGTGAACAATCCCACTGTACCGAACCCTCTCCCATTGTAAACAATCCCACTGTACCGAACCCCCTCCCATTGTAAACAATCCCACTGTACCGAACCCACTCCCATGATAAACAATCCCACTGTACCAAACCCTCTCCCATTGTAAACAATCCCACTGTACCAAATCCTCTCCCATTGTAAACAGTCCCACTGTACCGAACCCCCTCCCATTGTAAACACTCCCATTGCACCGAACCCTCTCCCATGGTAAACACTCCCACTGTAACCAAACCCCCTGCCATTGTAAACACTCCCACTGTACCAAGCCTCCTCCCATTGTAAACAATCCCATTTTACCGAACCCCCTCCCATTGTAAACACTCCCATTATAGTGAACCCCCTCCCATTGTAAACACTCCCATTGTACCGAACCCTCTCCCATTGTAACCACTCCCACTGTACCCTCTCTCTCCCATTGTAAGCACTTACATTGAACCCACCCTCTCCTATTGTAAACACTTCCACTGAACTTGCCCTCTCCCATTGTAAACAATCCCACGTCACCAAATCCTCTCCCATTGTGATCACTCCCACTGTACCAAACCCTCTCCCATTGTAAACAATCCCAATGTACCAAACCCTCTCCCATTGTAAACAATCCCACTGTACCGAACCCTCTCCCATTGTAAACAATCCCACTGTACCGAACCCTTTCCCATGATAAACAATCCCACTGTACCAAACCCCCTGCCATTGTAAACAATCCCACTGTACCGAACGCCCTCCCATTCTAAACAATCCCACTGTACCGAACCCCCTCCCATTGTAAACAATCCCACTGGACCGAACTCCCTGCCATTGTAAACAATCCCACTGTACCGAACACCCTGACATTGTAAACAATCCCACTGTACCTAACCCCCTCCCATTGTAAACATTTCCACTGTACCAAACCCTCTCCCATTGTAAACAATCCCACTGTACCAAACCCCCTCCCATTATAAACAATCCCACTGTACCAAACCCTCTCCCATTGTAAACAATCCCACTGTACCGAACCCTCTCCCATTGTAAACAGTCACTGTACCAAACCCCCTCCCATTATAAGCAATCCCACTGTACCGAACACTCTCCCATTGTAAACAATCCCACTGTACCAAACCCTCTCCCATTGTAAACAATCCCACTGTACCAAACCCTCTCCTATTGTAAACAATCCCACTGTACCAAACCCCCTCCCATTATAAACAATCCCACTGTACCGAACTCCCTCCCATTGTAAACAATCCCACTGTGCCAAACCCCCTGCCATTGTAATCAATCCCACTGTGCCAAACCCCCTCCCATTATAAACACTTCCACTGTACCAAACCCTCTCCCATTGTAAACAATCCCACTGTACCAAACCCCCTCCCATTATAAACAATTCCACTGTACCAAACCCTCTCCCATTGTAAACAATCCCACTGTACCGAACCCTCTCCCATTGTAAACAGTCACTGTACCAAACCCCCTCCCATTATAAGCAATCCCACTGTACCGAACCCTCTCCCATTGTAAACAATCCCACTGTACCAAACCCTCTCCCATTGTAAACAATCCCACTGTACCAAACCCTCTCCCATTGTAAACAATCCCACTGTACCAAACCCTCTACCATTGTAAACAATCCCACTGTACCGAACCCTTTCCCATTGTAAACCATCCCAATATACCCAACCCCCTCCCATTGTAAACACTCCCATTGAACGGAACCCTCTCCCATTGTAAACACTCCCACTGTACCCACTCTCTCCCATTGTAAACACTTCCACTGAACTTGCCCTCTCCCATTGTAAACAATCCCACTGCACCAAATCCTCTCCCATTGTGAACACTTCCACTGAACTTGCCCTCTCCCATTGTAAACACTCCCATTGTACCGAACCCTCTCCCATTGTAACCACTCCCACTGTACCCTCTCTCTCCCATTGTAAGCACTTACATTGAACCCACCCTCTCCCATTGTAAACACTTCCACTGAACTTGCCCTCTCCCATTGTAAACAATCCCACTGTACCAAACCCTCTCCCATTGTAAACAATCCCACTGTACCGAACCCACTCCCATGATAAACAATCCCACTGTACCAAACCCTCTCCCATTGTAAACAATCCCACTGTACCAAATCCTCTCCCATTGTAAACAGTCCCACTGTACCGAACCCCCTCCCATTGTAAACACTCCCATTGCACCGAACCCTCTCCCATGGTAAACACTCCCACTGTAACCAAACCCCCTGCCATTGTAAACACTCCCACTGTCCCAAACCTCCTCCCATTGTAAACAATCCCATTTTACCGAACCCCCTCCAATTGTAAACACTCCCATTATAGTGAACCCCCTCCCATTGTAACCACTCCCACTGTACCCTCTCTCTCCCGTTGTAAACACTCCCACTGAACTCACCCTCTCCCATTGTAAACAATCCCACTGTGCCGAACCCCCTCCAATGTAAACAATCCCACTGTACCAAACCCTCTCCCATTGTAAACAATCCCACTGTACCAAACCCCCTCCCATTATAAACAATCCCACTGTACCGAACCCTCTCCCATTGTAAACAATCCCACTGTACCGAACCCCCTCCCATTGTAAACAATCCCACTGTACCAAACCCCCTCCCATTGTAAACAATCCCACTGTACCAAACCCTCTTCCATTGTAAACAATCCCACTGTACCAAACCCTCTCCCATTGTAAACAATCCCACTGTACCGAACCCTTTCCCATGATAAACAATCCCACTGTACCAAACCCCCTGCCATTGTAAACAATCCCACTGTACCGAACGCCCTCCCATTCTAAACAATCCCACTGTACCGAACCCCCTCCCATTGTAAACAATCCCACTGGACCGAACTCCCTGCCATTGTAAACAATCCCACTGTACCGAACACCCTGACATTGTAAACAATCCCACTGTACCGAACACCCTGACATTGTAAACAATCCCACTGTACCTAACCCCCTCCCATTGTAAACATTTCCACTGTACCAAACCCTCTCCCATTGTAAACAATCCCACTGTACCAAACCCCCTCCCATTATAAACAATCCCACTGTACCAAACCCTCTCCCATTGTAAACAATCCCACTGTACCGAACCCTCTCCCATTGTAAACAGTCACTGTACCAAACCCCCTCCCATTATAAGCAATCCCACTGTACCGAACCCTCTCCCATTGTAAACAATCCCACTGTACCGAACCCTCTCCCATTGTAAACAATCCCACTGTACCAAACCCTCTCCCATTGTAAACAATCCCACTGTACCGAACACTCTCCCATTGTAAACAATCCCACTGTACCAAACCCTCTCCCATTGTAAACAATCCCACTGTACCAAACCCTCTCCTATTGTAAACAATCCCACTGTACAAAACCCCCTCCCATTATAAACAATCCCACTGTACCGAACTCCCTCCCATTGTAAACAATCCCACTGTGCCAAACCCCCTGCCATTGTAATCAATCCCACTGTGCCAAACCCCCTCCCATTATAAACACTTCCACTGTACCAAACCCTCTCCCATTGTAAACAATCCCACTGTACCAAACCCCCTCCCATTATAAACAATTCTACTGTACCAAACCCTCTCCCATTGTAAACAATCCCACTGTACCGAACCCTCTCCCATTGTAAACAGTCACTGTACCAAACCCCCTCCCATTATAAGCAATCCCACTGTACCGAACCCTCTCCCATTGTAAACAATCCCACTGTACCAAACCCTCTCCCATTGTAAACAATCCCACTGTACCAAACCCTCTCCCATTGTAAACAATCCCACTGTACCAAACCCTCTACCATTGTAAACAATCCCACTGTACAGAACCCTTTCCCATTGTAAACAATCCCACTGTACCGAACCCCTTCCCATTGTAAACACTCACACTGTAGCAAACCTCCTCCCATTGTAAACCATCCCAATATACCCAACCCCCTCCCATTGTAAACACTCCCATTGAACGGAACCCTCTCCCATTGTAAACACTCCCACTGTACCCACTCTCTCCCATTGTAAACACTTCCACTGAACTTGCCCTCTCCCATTGTAAACAATCCCACTGCACCAAATCCTCTCCCATTGTGAACACTTCCACTGAACTTGCCCTCTCCCATTGTAAACACTCCCATTGTACCGAACCCTCTCCCATTGTAACCACTCCCACTGTACCCTCTCTCTCCCATTGTAAGCACTTACATTGAACCCACCCTCTCCCATTGTAAACACTTCCACTGAACTTGCCCTCTCCCATTGTAAACAATCCCACGTCACCAAATCCTCTCCCATTGTAAACAATCCCACTGTACCGAACCCCCTCCCATTGTAAACAATCCCACTGTACCGAACCCACTCCCATGATAAACAATCCCACTGTACCAAACCCTCTCCCATTGTAAACAATCCCACTGTACCAAACCCCCTGCCATTGTAAACACTCCCACTGTCCCAAACCTCCTCCCATTGTAAACAATCCCATTTTACCGAACCCCCTCCCATTGTAAACACTCCCATTATAGTGAACCCCCTCCCATTGTAACCACTCCCACTGTACCCTCTCTCTCCCGTTGTAAACACTCCCACTGAACTCACCCTCTCCCATTGTAAACAATCCCACTGTGCCGAACCCCCTCCAATGTAAACAATCCCACTGTACCAAACACTCTCCCATTATAAACAATTCCACTGTACCGAACCCCCTACCATTGTAAACAATCCCACTGTACCAAACCCCCTCCTTTTTTAAACAATCCCACTGTACCAAACCCACTCCCATTATAAACTATCCCACTGTACCAAACCCCCTGCCATTATAAACAATCCACTGTACCGAACCCCCTGCCATTGTAAACAATCCCCCTGTACCGAACCCCCTGCCATTGTAAACAATCCCACAGTACCAAACCCTCTCCCATGGTAAACAATCCCACTGTACCGAACCCTCTCCCATTGTAAACAATCCCACTGGACCGAACCCCCTCCCATTGTAAACAATCCCACTGTACCAATCCCGCTCCCATTGTAAACACTCCCACTGTAACCAAACCCCCTGCAATTGTAAACACTCCCACTGTACCAAACCTCCTCCCATTGTAAACACTCCCACTGTACCCACTCTCTCCCATTGTAAACACTCCCATTGTACTGAACCCTCTCCCATTGTGAACACTCCCACTATACCAAACCTCCTCCCATTGTAAACAATCCCATTGTACCGAACCCCCTCCCATTGTAAACACTCCCATTGTACCGAACCCCCTCCCATTGTAAACACTCCCATTCTACTGAACCCTCTCCCATTGTAAACACCCCCACTGTACCCACCCTCTCCCATTGTAAACACTCGCACTGAACCAAACCCCCTGCCATTGTAAACAATCCCACTGTGCCAAACCGCCTGCCATTGTAAACAATCCCACTGTGCCGAACCCTCTACCATTGGAAACAATCCCACTCTACCAAACCCCCTGCCATTGTAAACAATCCCACTGTGCCGACCCACCTGCCATTGTAAACAATCCAACTGTACCGAAACCCCTCCCATTATACACACTCCCACTGTACCAAACCCTCTCCCATTGTAAACACTCCCACTGGACCGAACCCCCCCCCGTTGTAAACAATCCCAATGTACCAAACCCCCTCCCACTATAAACAATCCCACTGTACCGATCCCCTGCCATTGTAAACAATCCCACTTTACCGAACCCTTTCCCATTGTAAACAATCCCACTGTACCAAACCCCCTCCCATTGTAAACAATCCCACTGTACCGAACCCTCTCCCATTGTAAACAATCCCACTGTACCAAACCCTCTCCCATTGTAAACAATCCCACTGTACCAAACCCTCTCCCATTGTAAACAATCCCACTGTACCAAACCCTCTCCCATTGTAAACAATCCCACTGTACCGAATCCCCTCCCATTGTAAACAATCCCACTGTACCAAACCCTCTCCCATTGTAAACAATCCCACTGTACCAAACCCTCTCCCATTGGAAACAATCCCACAATACCGAACCCTCTCCCATTGTAAACAATCCCACTGTACCGAATCCCCTCCCATTGTAAACAATTCCACTGTACCGAACCCCCTCCCATTGTAAACAATTCCACTGTACCGAACCCTCTCCCATTGTAAACAATCCCACTGTACCAAACCCCCTCCCATTGTAAACAATCCCACTGTACCGAACCCTTTCCCATTGTAAACACTCCCACCGTACCGAACCCCCTCCCATTGGAAACAATCCCACTGTACCGAACCCTCTCCCATTGTAAACAATCCCACTGTACCGAACCCCCTCCCATTGTAAACACTCCCACCGTACCGAACCCCCTCCCATTGGAAACAATCCCACTGTACCAAACCCCCTCCCAGTATAAACAATCCCACTGTACCGAACCCCCTCCCATTGTAAACAATCCTATTATACCGAAACCCCTGCCATTGTAAACACACTCCCACTGTAACCAAACCCCCTGCCATTGTAAACACTCCCATTGTACCAAACCTCCTCCCATTGTAAACACTCACATTATAGCGAACCCCCTGCCATTGTAAACACTCCCATTGTACTGAACCCTCTCGCATTTTAACCACTCCCACTGTACCGACTCTCTCCCATTGTAAACACTCCCACTGAAATCACCCTCTCCCATTGTAAACAATCCCACTGTACCGAACCCCCTGCCATTGTAAACAATCCCACTGTACCAAACCCCCTCCCATTGTAAACAATCCCACTGTTCCAAACCCCCTCCCATTGTTATCAATCCCACTGTACCAAACCCTCCCCATTGTAAACAAATCCACTGTACCGAACCCCCTGCCATTGTAAACAATCCCACCATACCAAACCCCCTGCCATTGTAAACAATCCCACTGTGCCGACCCCCCTGCCTTTGTAAACAATCCCACTGTGACGAACCCCCTCCCATTATAAACAAACGCACGAAACGGAACCCCCTGCCATTGTTAACAATCCCACTGTACCAAACCCCCTCCCATTATAAACAATCCCACTGTACCAAACCCCCTCCCATTATAAACAATCCCACTGTACCGATCCCCTGCCATTGTCAACAACCCCACTGCACCGAACCCTCTCCCATTGTAAACAATCCCACTGTACCAAACCCTCTCCCATTATAAACACTCCCACTGTCCCAAACCCCCTCCCATTATAAACAATCCCACTGTACCAAACCCCCTCCCATTATAAACAATCCCACTGTACCAAACCCTCTCCCATTGTAAACAATCCCACTGTACCGAACCCCCTCCCATTCTAATCAATCCCACTGTACCGAACCCTCTCCCATTGTAAACAATCCCACTGTACCGAACCTCCTGCCATTGTAAACAATCCCACTGTACCAAACCCCCTGCCATTGTAAACAATCCCACTGTGCCAAACCCCCTGCCATTGTAAACAATCCCACTGTACCGAACCCACTCCAATTGTAAACAATCCCACTGTACCGAACCCCCTCCCATTATAAACGCTCCCACTGTACCGAACCCCCTCCCATTATAAACAATCCCACAATACCGAACCCCCTCCCATTGTAAACAATCCCACTGAACCAAACCCTCTCCCATTGTAAACAATCCCACAATACCGAACCCCCTCCCATTGTAAACAATCCCACTGCACCAAACCCCCTCCCGTTGTAAACTATCCCACTGAACCGAACCCCCTGCCATTGTAAACAATCCCACTGTACCAAAACGCCTCCCATTATAAACAATCCCACTGTACCAAACCCTCTCCCATTGTAAACAATCCCACTGTACCGAAACCCCTCCCATTGTAAACACTCCCACTGTACTGAACCCCCTCCCATTATAAGCAATCCCACTGTACCGAGCCCCCTCCCATTATAAACAATCCCACTGTACCGAACCCCCTCCCATTGTAAATAATCCCACTGTACCAAACCCTCTCCCATTGTAAACAATCCCACTGTACCGAATCCCCTGCCATTGTAAACAATCCCACTGTACCAAACCCTCTCCCATTGTAAACAATCCCACTCTACCAAACCCCCTGCCATTGTAAACAATCCCACTGTACCAAACCGCCTCCCATTACAAACAATCCCACTGTACCGAACCCCCTGCCATTATAAACAATCCCACTGTACCGATCCCCTGCCATTGTAAACAACCCCACTGTACCGAACCCTCTCCCATTGTAAACAATCCCACTGTACCAAACCCCCTCCCATTATAAACTATCCCACTGTACCGATCCCCTGCCATTGTAAACAACCCCACTCTACCAAACCCCCTGCCATTGTAAACAATCCCACTGTACCAAACCGCCTCCCATTATAAACAATCCCACTGTACCGAACCCCCTGCCATTATAAACAATCCCACTGCGCCGAACCCCCTCCAATGTAAACAATCCCACTGTACCAAACCCTCTCCCATTGTGAACAATCCCACTGTGCCAAACCCTCTCCCATTGTAAACAATCCCACTGTACCAAATCCTCTCCCATTGTAAACAGTCCCACTGTACCGAACCCTCTCCCATTATTAACACTCCCACTGTACCAAATCCCCTGCCATTGTAAACAATCCCACTGTACCGTACCCCCTCACATTATAAACAATCCCACTGTACCGAACCCCCTCCCATTCTAATCAATCCCACTGTACCGAACCCCCTCCCATTGTAAACAATCCCACTGTACCGAACCTCCTGCCATTGTTAACAATCCCACTGTACCAAATCCTCTCCCATTGTAAACACTCCCACTGTACCAAACCCCCTGCCATTGTAAACAATCCCAATTTACCAACCCTCTCATATTGTAAACAATCCCACTGAACCGAACACCCTGCCATTGTAAACAATCACACTCTACCGTACCCCCTCCCATTATAAACGCTCCCACTGTACCAAACCCTCTCCCATTGTAAACAATCCCACTGTACCGAACCCTCTCCCATTGTAAACAATCCCACTGTACCAAACCCTCTCCCATTATAAACAATCCCACTGTACCGAACCCCCTCCCATTGTGAACACTCCCATTGTACCGAACCCTCTCCCATTGTAAACACTCCCACTGTAACCAAACCCCCTACCGTTGTAAACACTCCCACTGTACCAAACCTTCTCCCATTGTAAACACTCCCACTGTACCCACTCTCTCCCATTGTAAACACTCCCATTGTACCGAACCCCCTCCCATTGTAAACACTCCCATTATAGCGAACCCCCTCCCATTGTAAACACTCCCATTGTGCCGAAGCCTCTCCCCTTGTAAACAATCCCACTGTACCAAACCCCCTGCCATTGTAAACAATCCCACTGTGCCGACCCCCCTGCCATTGTAAACAATCCCACTGTGCCGAACCCCCTCCCATTATAAACAAACGCACGAAACGGAACCCCCTGCCATTGTTAACAATCCCACTGTACCGAACCCCCTCCGAATATAAACAAACGCACGAAACGGAACCCCCTGCCATTGTTAACAATCCCACTGTACCGTACCCCCTCCCATTATAAACAATCCCATTGTACCGAACCCTCTCCCATTGTAAACAATCCCACAATACCGAACCCCCTCCCATTATAAACAATCCCACTGTACCGAACCCTCTTCCATTATACACAATCCCATTGTACCATACCCCCTCCCATTATAAACAATCCCATTGTACCGAACCCTCTCCCATTGTAAACAATCCCACTGTACCAAACCCCCTGCCATTGTAAACAATCCCACAATACCGAATCCTCTCCCATTGTAAACAATCCCAATGTACCAAACCCCCTCCCATTGTAAACAATCCCACTGTACGAAACCCTCTCCCATTGTAAACAATCCCACTGTACCGAACCCTCTCCCATTGTAAACAGTCACTGTACCGAACCCCCTGCCATTGTAAACAATCCCACTGTACCGAACCCTCTCCCATTGTAAACAATCCCACTGTACCAAACCATTTCCCATTGTAAACAATCCCACTGTACCGAACCCTCTCCCATTGTAAACAATCCCACTATACCGAACCCCCTGCCATTATAAACAATCCCACTGCACCAAACCCCCTGCCATTGTAAACAATCCAACTGTACCGAACCCCCTCCTATTATAAACACTCCCACTGTACCGAACCCCCTTCCCATTATAAACAAGCCCACTGTACCGAACACCCTGCCATTGTAAACAATCCCACTGTACCAAACCCTCTCCCATTATAAATAATCCCACTGTGCTGAACCCCCTCCCATTATAAAGAATCCCACTGTACCGAACCCCCTGCCATTGTAAACAATCCCACTGTACCAAACCCCCTCCCATTGTAGGTAAAAACAATGACTGCAGATGCTGGAAACCAGATTCTGGATCAGTGGTGCTGGAAGAGCACAGCAATTCAGGCAGCATCCGAGGACAGGCAAAATCGACGTTTCGGGCAAAAGCCCTTCATCTGGAATAAAGGCAGAGAGCCTGAAGCGTGGAGAGATAAGCTAGAGGAGGGTGGGGGTGGGGAGAAAGTAGCATAGAGTACAATAGGTCAATGGGGAAGGAGATGAAGGTGATAGGTCAGGGAGGAGAGGGTGGAGTGGATAGGTGGAAAAGGAGCTGGGCAGGTCGGACAAGTCCGGACAAGTCAGGGGATCGAGCTGCTGGAGGTTAGAAACTAGGATGAGGTGGGGGAAGGTGAAATGAGGAAACTGTTGAAATCCACATTGATGCCCTGGGGTTGAAGTGTTCCGAGGCGGAAGATGAGGCGTTCTTCCTCCAGGCGTCTGGTGGTGAGGGAGCGGCGGTGGAGGAGGCCCAGCACCTCCATATCCTCGGCAGAGTGGGAGGGGGAGTTGAAATGTTGAGCCACGGGGCAATTTGGTTGACTGGTGCGGGTGTCTCGGAGATGTTCCCTAAAGCGCTCTGCTAGGAGGCGCCCAGTCTCCCCAATGTAGAGGAGACCGCATCGGGAGCAACGGATACAATAGATGATATTAGTGGATGTGCAGGTAAAACTTTGATGGATGTGGAAGGCTCCTGTAGGGCCTTGGATGGAGGTGAGGAAGGAGGTGTGGGCACAGGTTTTACAGTTCCTGCGGTGGCAGGGGAAAGTGCCAGGATGGGAGGGTGGGTCGTAGGGGGGTGTGGACCTGACCAGGTAGTCACGGAGGGAACGGTCTTTGCGGAAGGCGGAGAGGGGTGGGGAGGGAAATATATCCCTGGTGGTGGGGTCTGTTTGGAGGTGGCAGAAATGTCGGTGGATGATTTGGTTTATGCGAAGGTTGGTAGGGTGGAAGGTGAGCACCAGGGGCGTTCTGTCCTTGTTGCGGTTGGAGGGGTTGGGTCTGAGGGCGGAGGTGCGGGATGTGATGAGATGCGTTGGAGGGCATCTTTAACCACGTGGGAAGGGAAATTGCGGTCTCTAAAGAAGGAGGCCATCTGGTGTGTTCTATGGTGGAACTGCTCCTCCTGGGAGCAGATACGGCGGAGGCGGAGGAATTGGGAATACGGGATCGCATTTTTGCAAGAGGTAGGGTGGGAAGAGGTGTAATCCAGGTAGCTGTGGGAGTCGGTGGGCTTGTAGAAAATGTCAGTGTCAAGACGGTCGTCACTGGAGGTGGAGAGGTCCAGGAAGGGGAGGGAGGTGTCAGAGATGGTCCAGGTAAATTTAAGGTCAGGGTGGAATGTGTTGGTGAAGTTGATGAATTGTTCAACCTCCTCGCGGGAGCACGAGGTGGCGCCAATGCAGTCATCAATGTAGCGGAGGAAGAGGTGGGGAGTGGTGCTGGTGTAATTATGGAAGATCAACTGCTCTACGTAGCCAACAAAGAGACAGGCATAGCTGGGGCCCATACGTGTGCCCATGGCTACCCCTTTGGTCTGGAGGAAGTGGGAGGATTCAAAGGAGAAATTGTTAAGGGTGAGGACCAGTTCGGCCAAACGAATGAGAGTGTCGGTGGAGGTTCTAACCTCCAGGAACTCGATCCCCTGACTTGTCCGGACTTGTCCGACCTGCCTAGCTCCTTTTCCACCTATCCACTCCACCCTCTCCTCCCTGACCTATCACCTTCATCTCCTTCCCCACTGACCTATTGTACTCTATGCTACTCTCTCCCCACCCCCACCCTCCTCTAGCTTATCTCTCCACGCTTCAGGCTCTCTGCCTTAATTCTTGATGAAGGGCTTTTGCCCGAAACGTCGATTTTCCTGCTCCTCGGATGCTGCCTGAATTGCTGTGCTCTTCCAGCACCACTGATCCAGAATCCTCTCCCATTGTAAACAATCCCACTGTACCGAACCCTGCCACTGTAAACAATCCCACTGTACCGAACCCTCTCCCATTTGTAAACAATCCCACTGTACCGAACCCTCTCCCATTTGTAAACAATCCCACTGTACCGAACCCTCTCCCATTTGTAAACAATCCCACTGTACCGAACCCTCTCCCATTGTAAACAATCCCACTGTACCGAACCCTTTCCCATTGTAAACAATCCCACTGTACCAAACCCCCTCCCATTATAAACAATCCCACTGAACCAAACCCTCTCCCATTGTAAACAATCCCACAATACCGAACCCCCTCCCATTGTAAACAATCCCACTGTACCGAACCCCCTGCCATTGTAAACAATCCCACTGTACTGAAGCACCTGCCATTGTAAACAATCCCACTGTACCAAAACCCCTCCCATTGTAAACAATCCCACTGTACCAAACCCCCTCCCATTATAAACAATCCCACAATACCAAACCCTCTCCCATTGTAAACAATCCCACTGTACCAAACCCTCTCCCATTGTAAACAATCCCACTGTACCAAACCCCCTCCCATTGTAAACAATCCCACTGTACCAAACTTCCTCCCATTGTAAACAATCCCACTGTACCGAACCCCCTACCATTGTAAACAATCCCACTGCACCGAACCTCCTACCATTGTAAACAATCCCACTGTACCGAACCCCCTGCCATTGTAAACAATCCCACTATACTGAACCCCCTCCCATTGTAAACAATCCCACTGTACCAAACCCCCTCCCATTATAAACAATCCCACTGTACCGATCCCCTGCCTTTGTAAACAATCCCACTGTACCGAACCCCCTCCCATTGTAAACAATCCCACTGTACCGAACTCCCTCCCATTGTAAACAATTCCACTGTACCAAACCCTCTCCCATTGTAAACAATCCCACTGTACCGAACCCCCTCCCATTGTAAACAATCCCACTGTACCGAACCCCCTCCCATTGTAAACAATCCCACTGTACCAAACCTCCTCCCATTGTAAACAATCCCATTATACCGAACCCCCTCCCATTGTTAACACTCCCATTACAGCGAACCCCCTCCCATTGTAAACTCTCCCATTGTACCGAACCCTCTCCCATTGTAAAACATCCCACTGTACCAAACCCCCTGCCATTGTAAACAATCCCACTGTACTGAAGCACCTGCCATTATAAACAATCCCACTGTACCAAACCCTCTCCCATTGTAAACAATCCCACTGTACCAAACCCTCTCCCATTGTAAACAATCCCACTGTACCGAACCCTCTCCCATTATAAACAATCCCACTGTACCAAACCCCCTCCCATTGTAAACAATCCCACTGTACCAAACCCCCTCCCATTGTGAACAATCCCACTGTACCGAACCCCCTCCCATTGTAAACAATTCCACTGTACCAAACCCTCTCCCATTGTAAACAATCCCACTGTACCGAACCCTCTCCCATTGTAAACAATCCCACTGTACCGAACCCCCTGCCATTGTAAACAATCGCACTGTACCAAACCCCCTCCCATTGTAAACAATCCCACTGTACCAAACCCTATCCCATTGTAATCAATCCCACTGTACCGAACCCGTTCCCATTATACACAATCACACTGTACCTAACCCTCTCCCATTATAAACACTCACACTGTACTAAACCCCCTCCCATTGTAAATAATCCCACTGTACGGAGCCCCCTGCCATTGTAAACAATCCCACAGTACCAAACCCTCTCCCATTGTAAACAATCCCACTGTACCAAACCCTCTCCCATTGTAAACAATCCCACTGTACCAAACCCTCTCCCATTGTAAACAATCCCAATGTACCAAACCCCCTCCCATTATAAACAATCCCACTGTACCGAACCCCCTCCAATGTAAACAATCCCACTGTGCCAAACCCTCTCCCATTGTAAACTTTCCCACTGTACCAAACCCCCTCCCATTATAAACAATCCCACTGTACCAAACCCCCTCCCATTGTAAACAATCCCACAATACCGAAACCCTCCCATTGTAAACAGTCCCACTGTACCAAACCCCCTCCCATTGTAAACAATCCCATTATACCGAACCCACTCCCATTGTAAACACTCCCATTGTACCGAACCCTCCTCCATTGTAAACACTCCCAATGTACCCACTCTATCCCATTGTAAACACTCCTATTGAACCGAACGCTCTCCCATTGTAAACACTCCCACTGTTCCAAACCTCCTCCCATTGTAAACACTCCCATTGTACCGAACCCACTCCCATTGTACCGAACCCTCTCCCATTGTAATCAATCACACTGTACCGAACCCCCTCCCATTATAAACAATCCCATTGTACCGAACCCCCTGCCATTGTAAACAATCCCACTGTACTGAACCCTCTCCCATTGTAAACAATCCCACTGTACCGACCCCCCTCCCATTGTATACAATCCCACTTTAGCAAACCCTCTCCCATTGTAAACAAACCCACTGCACCAAACCCTCTCCCATTGTAAACAATCCCACTGTACCAAACCCTCTCCCATTATAAACAATCCCACTGTACCGAACCCTCTCCCATTGTAAACAATCCCACTGTACCAAACCCTCTCCGATTGTAAACAATTCCACTGTACCAAATCGTGTCCCGTTGTAAACAATCCCACTGCACCGAACACTTTCCCATTGTAAACAATCCCACTGTACCGAACCCTCTCCCATTGTAAACAATCCCACTGTACCAAACCCTCTCCCATTGTAAACAATCCCACTGTACCAAACCCTCTCCCATTGTAAACAATCCCACTGTACCAAACCCTCTCCGATTGTAAACAATTCCACTGTACCAAATCCTGTCCCGTTGTAAACAATCCCACTGTACCGAACGCTTTCCCATTGTAAACAATCCCACTGTCCCGAACCCTCTCCCATTTGTAAACAATCCCACTGTACCAAACCCCCTCCCATTGTAAACAATCCCATTGTACCAAACCCCCTCCCATTATAAACAATCCCAATGTACGGATCCCCTGCCGTTTTAAACAATCCCACTGTACCGAACCCTCTCCCATTGTAAACAATCCCACTGTACCGAACCCCCTCCCATTCTAAACAATCCCACTGTACCAAACCCTCTCCCATTGTAAACAGTCCCACAATACCGAACCCCCTCCCATTGTAAACAATCCCATTGTACCGAACCCCCTCCCATTGTAAACAATCCCACTGTACTGAACCCCATCCCATTGTAAACAATCCCACTGTGACGAACCCCCTGCCATTGTAAACAATCCCACTGTACCAAACCCCCTCCCATTATAAACAATCCCACTGTACCAAACCCTCTCCCATTGTAAGAAATCCCATTGTAAACAATCCCACTGTGCCGAACCCCCTGCCATTGTAAACAATCCCACTGTACCAAACCCCCTCCCATTGTAAGCAATCCCACTGTACCAAACCCCCTCCCATTGTAAACAATCCCACTGTACCAAACCCCCTCCCATTGTAAACAATCCCACTGTGCCAAACCCTCTCCCATTGTAAACTTTCCCACTGTACCAAACCCCCTCCCATTATAAACAATCCCACTGTACCAAACCCTCTCCCATTGTAAACAATCACACAATACCGAACCCCTCCCATTGTAAACAATCCCACTGTACCAAACCCCCTCCCATTGTAAACAATCCCATTATACCGAACCCACTCCCATTGTAAACACTCCCATTGAACCGAAGGCGCTCCCACTGTACCAAACCTCCTCCCATTGTAAACACTCCCATTGTACCGAACCCATCCCATTGTAAACAATCCCACTGTACCAAACCCTCTCCCACCATAAACAATCCCACTGTACCAAAACCTCTCCCATTGTAAATAATCCCACTGTACATAACTCCCTCCCATTGTAAACAATCCCACTGTACCGAACCCTCTCCCATTGTAAACAATCCCACTGTACCAAACCCCCTCCCATTGTAAACAATCCCACTGTACCGAACCCCCTCCTATTATAAACAATCTCACTCTACCGAACCCCCTGCCATTGTAAACAATCCCACTGTACCAAACCCTCTCCCATTGTAAACAATCCCACTGTACCAAACCCCCTCCCATTGTAAACAATCCCACTGTACCGAACCCTCTCCCATTGTAAACAATCCCACTGTACCAAACCCCCTCCCATTGTAAACAATCCCACTGTACCGAACCCTCTCCCATTGTAAACAATCCCACTGTTCCGAACCCCTGCCATTGTAAACAATCCCACTGTACCAAACCCCCTCCCATTGTAAACAATCCCACTGTACCGAACCCTCTCCCATTGTAAACAATCCCACTGTACCAAACCCCCTCCCATTGTAAACAATCCCACTGTACCAAACCCCCTCCCATTATAAACAATCCCACTGTTCCGAACCCCTGCCATTGTAAACAATCCCACTGAACCGAAACCCCTCCCATTGTAAACAATCCCACTTTACCAAACCCTCTCCCATTGTAAGCAATCCCACTTTACCAAACCCTCTCCCATTGTAAACAATCCCACTGTACCGAACCCTCTCCCATTATAAACAATCCCACTGTACTGAACCCTCTCCCATTATAAACAATCCCACTGTACTGAACCCTCTCCCATTGTAAACAATCCCACTGTACCAAACCCTCTCCCATTGTAAACAATCCCACTGTACCAAACCCCGTCCCATTGTAAACAATCCCACTGTACCGAATCCCCTGCCATTGTAAACAATCCCACTGTACCAAACCCTCTCCCATTGTAAACAATCCCACTCTACCAAACCCCCTGCCATTGTAAACAATCCCACTGTACCAAACCGCCTCCCATTATAAACAATCCCACTGTACCGAACCCCCCCATTGTAAACAATTCCACTGTACCAAACCCTCTCCCATTGTAAACAATCCCACTGTACGAAACCCTCTCCCATTGTAAACAATCCCACTGTACCAAACCCTCTCCCATTGTAAACAATCCCACTGTACCAAACCCTCTCCCATTGTAAACAATCCCACTGTATCAAACCCTCTCCCATTGTAAACAATCCCAGTGTTCCGAACCCTTTCCCATTGTAAAAAATCCCACTGTGGCAAACCCTCTCCCATTATAAACAATCCCACTGAACCGAACCCCCTCCCATTGTAAACAATCCCACTGTACCGAACCCTCTCCCATTATAAACAATCCCACTGTTCCGAACCCCCCCCATTGTGAACAATCCCACTGTACCAAACCCTATCCCATTGTAAACAATCCCACTGTACCGAACCCCCTGCCATTGTAAACAATCCCACTGTACCGAACCCCCTGCCATTGTAAACAATCCCACTGTACCAAACCCTCTCCCATTGTAAACAATCCCACTGTACCAAACCCTCTCCCATTGTAAACAATCCCAGTGTTCTGAACCCTTTCCCATTGTAAACAATCCCACTGTCCCGAACCCCCTCCCATTGTAAAAAATCCCACTGTACCGAACCCCCTCCCATTATAAACAATCCCACTGTGGCAAACCCTCTCCCATTACAAACAATCTCACTGTACCGAACCCTTTCCCATTGTAAACAATCCCACTGTACCGAACCCTCTCCCATTATAAACAATCCCACTGTACCGAACCCTCTCCCATTATAAACAATCCTACTGTTCCGAACCCCCCCCATTGTGAACAATCCCACTGTACCGAACCCTTTCCCATTATAAACAATCCCACTGTACCGCACCGCCCCCTATTGTGAACAATCCCACTGTACCGAACCCTCTCCCATTATAAACAATCCCACTGTACCGAACCCTTTCCCATTATAAACAATCCCACTGTACCGAACCGCCCCCTATTGTGAGCAATCCCACTGTACCGAACCCCCCCCATTGTGAACAATCCCACTGTACCGAACCCCCTCCCATTATAAACAATCCCACTGTACCGAACCCTTTCCCATTATAAACAATCCCACTGTACCGAACTCCCTCCATTATAAACAATCCCACTGTACCGAACCCTTTCCCATTGCAAACAATCCCACTGTTCCGAACCCTTTCCCATTGTGAACAATCCTACTTTATCAAGCAAAAGCAGAAATTGCTGGTCAGACTTTGCAGTTTGGCAGCATCTGTGGAGAGAAATCAGACCTAATGTCTCAGTGACCCTTCCTCAGAGCTGCTGTACTAGCCCTCTCCCGCTTAAATAATCCTATTATCCCAAAACCTTGCCCACTGCCGATAATAGCACTTTATCTCACTCTCCTCCCCTGTAGATAGTCTCACTGTTTGAAAGTATTCGTTAGGTTAACTCTTGTTCATTATTGTTTCCTAATTCAAATATCCACTACTCTGAAGATCGGTTGCTCTGGGATACTAATGCCAAGTTAATAATTTCTGTTTGAATAAATAGTCTTTTAAATTAAACCCAGTAGCGAAAAGAAGTCTGGCCTGGTGGTGAAGGAAATTATGTTCCGGATTAATTGTATTTTCCCAGATTTGCTGCAGGTTCTCTAGATGTCTGGAAATCACTTAGACCTGATTTTCCTCAATAGGAAGATGTGTTTTTATTATCACTTGGAGTCTATTTTTAGACTTATCTTTATTAATCACAGGCTAGCAGAAAGCTAGGTCATGTTGCTGTTCTGGGGGATGTGTCAAAATGAGGTTAGAGTTTCCTTTTTCAAGACAGCAGGGGTGTTTTTTAAAAAAAAAAATGCAAAATAGATTTTTTTAATGTTGTACTCATTGTACCTGGTGTTTAATGTATTCCCCTTTCTGTCAAATGGCAGTGTCTCTTGACTAAGATCACACTGTAGAATTATGAAAAAAAAAGTGTCTCAGTGGTCCTGTTATGACAGGTACTGATGTCAGGACAGTGAAGCTGAATGCTTGGCCCACCACCTCCCTATGTCCTTCATTATTAATGATGCCCTGGAGCAAAGTTGAATCTAGAACGAAGTCTGAGGATTGAGGATGGTAACTGATGTGTGATGCAGCATTGTATCCCCACTCTTGCAGACAGGCCCTGATGCAATTGGTCATATTTTCATCTCTGACTCAAAACTTGTCGTTTCAACACCTGTAGCAGGGAGCTGAGCGCAGCAGGAGAAAGTGAGGGCTGCAGATGCTGGAGATCAGAGCTGAAAAATGTGTTGCTGGAAAAGCGCAGCAGGTCAGGCAGCATCCGAGGAACAGGAGAATCGACGTTGCGGGCATAAGCCCTTCTTCAGGAGCAATGTAGTGTTGCTGGAGAGTTTTCCTTGTGTTTTGACCATTTTTACCTCTCCAATAATTAACTTTAGAACAGATTCTCTCATTATGTATGTCTGTTTGTGAGGCCTTGCTGTGTGAAAATTGGCTACTGCATTTCCTACATTACAACAGTGATTGCAGTTCCAGAAGCATTACATTGCCTGTATAAATTTAGATTGATAAATTCTTGATGTCACAAGGAATTAAGGGCTACGGGGAGAATGCGGGTAAGTGGAGTTGAAATGCCCATCAGCCATGATTGAATGGCAGAGTCGACTCGATGGGCCGAATGGCCTTACTTCCGCTCCTATGTCTTATGGTCTTATGTATAACACTTCAGGACATCAGGAAGGTGTGAAACAGTCCATGTAGGAATGAAAGCTTTTTATATCTTCATTACATCCTTGTTGAGTAAGATACAGTTCTGCAACTTGCCTAACATCACACTATCTCCAGCAACACTACATTGCCACTTCACACAGAAATTAAATCATGTTAATCATTACAGTTTTGTCAGGAATTACCAGAAGTGAATAAACACCATTTTTCATTTGAATTCCTACTGTTAAGGTCACAAGTTTAGTGTGTGAGCTGTTTGAAGTCATTCTGGATATAGTGATGAGAAATGTAAATGAGTTGGTTCCTCCTGATTTCACTCGAAGCAATCGTTAAATTTTGTGGTCAGGAGATTGTACTGTTTCAGCCCATGGCTTAAAATGGTTACTGTTACCCAGCTCACTACAAAGTTCCAAGGGGGCAAATATTCAGTGAGTAATCAATGTGAATGCAAATTCCAATTTTCTGACTCTCTCTGTGTCTAGTTCAATGTTGTTGCACTTCACTGGGACAGCATGCTGGAAATCAAGCCCGGCTAATCCCAGAGTCATCACAAAGGTTAAAAGTTTCATAAAAGTACACTTAAGCTCCTCAATTTTCCTGTCATTTTCGACCCAGGTTGACAGAAAGCATGGACCTAATGTCTGTACTCAAATGTGAATTATGATTTTATGCAATAAATAATTCTAGTTAGAGATGAACAGCTGTGGTCTGTCAGCATAGAATTCTATTGTTAAAACTCTAACCCTCATAAAACTGTCAAGGAACTGAACTATAGCAGCTGTAAATACAGTCGGTACAAGAATAGGTCACGGGCTAGGAATTCTGAGGAGAATTATTCACCACCAGTCCCCTCAATGCTATCATGAGCAGGTCTAACTTACATGTGACTCCAGACCCACGACAATGTGGTTGACTGTTAACTGACCTCTGAAGTAGGCTAGCAAGCCAATCAGACGGAGAGGCATTTGGGATGGACGTCAATCGTTAGTCATTCAAACTGCACTCACATCTCACAAAAGAATAAAGAAGGCAACACTCATGTTAATCTCTACAGGGAGAACAGGGAAGGTGGTCGTAGACCTGGCAGTGGCATTGTTCACCTGCTGTTGATGTCCTACAGCTCCGCGTGGATGCATTTGAAATCTATCTCTTTTAGCACAGTGGTGTTGTCACACATCATGATGGAAGATATCCTCAATGTGAAGTTGGGACTTGGTTTCTACAAGGGCTATGCTGTGGTCACTCTTAGCAGTACACGTCAACCACATTGTTATGGTTCTGGAGTCGCAAGTAGGACAGAACAGATAATGGTAGCATATTTCCATCCTTAGAAATGACATGAGTGAACCAGATGGCTTTTACCAACAAGTGACAATATTTTCATGTCAACATCAGACTAGTTTTTAATTTATTAATTGAGTTTAAGTTCGACCATTCTCTGTGGTGGGATTTGAACTCCTGTCTCCAGACCTTTACCCTGGGTCTCCAGATTCCTTATGCAGCGCCATTACCACTCTGCCACCTAACTTTGTGTCTACATTTATAATAAAGGAAGAGGTCAGCCTGTCAGACATTCCAGTGAAACTGAGATCGAATCAGGCTCGGGGACTTATGAAAATTAACATCAGCAAAATAGCAGGGGCAAAGAAATAAATGAACCTATAAGATGACAAATACCCTGGTTCAGATGGCTTCCTGCTGTGTCTTAAAAGAAGTAGGTGAGAACATCGCTCATGTCCGAACTATAAACTACAACTGCTCTTGCTTTGCAAACCCATTTTTAAGTTGGAGAATTGTTCAAATCATCACACTCCTTTGGAGCAGTGATAATAGTGAAATCAAGGAATCACGACCCTATCAATTTAGCATCAATGTTGGGCAATTACTCAAGTTTACAATTAAAGGTAGACTGACTTACCACCTTAAAAGGAATTTCCTGCTGATCTGAATAAGTCAGCGCAGATTTGTAAAGGACAAACCAAATGAGTCATTTTGACTAAAATAGTAGACTGGAGAATATTCCTTTTCAGATCCAAGGCCTTGAGAGGAGGTTGATGAGCGTAAACCTCTGCTCTGGTCCATGTTTATAGGTCAATACTCAGCCACAAGGCTGGGGTTACGGCCACCAAGTCCTGGACTGGGACCTGAGCCAGGAACTTATGACCCAGAGACAGAAATACTGGGCCGCAAGACGAACCTTGAATCTTATTTTTAAGGACTTGTAGAACGATTTTATAAAGTCCCTCAAGGGACAGTGAGCTAAAGTTCAGCTTCATAGAATTTAACCCAAATCATTAAACTGGGTAAGACGCAGAGTGAGTGTCAGAGAACAGAGAGCATTGCTAATAAGCAGATACTGTAATTAGCAGGATGTGACTAATGGCTTCCTGCAAAGATCTGTGTTGGAGCCTAAATTATTTATCACATTTGTTAATGATGTGGATGATGGAATAGAAAACCTTATTTCCAAATTTCTGAATTCTTAGCTATGTAGCTGGGAGCATAATATTGCAAAGGTGTTTTGACTGATTAAGTGAATGGGAAAGAATGAAATTCAAAATAGTCAAATGTGAGATTATTCACAATAGACTTAAAAAGGACAAAAATGAGACACTTTCTAATTGGTGAAAAGCTAGAAAACAAGGCGGGCACAAAGAGATGTTTGGGAGTTCAGTTCCTATGCACCATTTGTCAAAGTATCACATCAAAGCCCTTCATATCTTGTGGGCTAGAAAGTTTCAGGTAAATCAATCTCTTGGTAATTTCGAGCAGAGGGAATGGAGGCTAGGGCAGTTGCATGCTCCTCTTTGCAGGATGTGGGAGAGAAGGGTCACCACTAGTGTCCATGCTGACTTTACCTGTGAGAAGTGCACCCAACTCCAGCTCCTCACAGACCGTGTTCGAGAGCTGGAGCTGGATGAACTTCAGATCATTCGGGAGGCTGAGGGAGTGATAGTGAAGTAGTCACACCCAAGTTACAGAACAAAGATAGCTGGGTGACTGTCAGGAGAGGGAAAGGGAACAGGCAGAAAGCGCAGGGACCCCCTGTGTCTGTTCCCCTCAATAATAAGTATACCATTTTGGATACTGTTGGTGGGGGGACCTACCAGAGAAAGCCTCAACGGCTAGATTTCTGGCATTGAGCCTGGTTCTGGGGCTCAGAAGGGAAGGGGGACAATAGAAAAGCGATAGTGAGAGGTGATTCACCGTGAGGGGAACAGACAGGAGGTTCTGTGGTCGCGAGCGAGATGGCGTGTTGCCACTTGGGTGCCATGGACAGGGAGGTCTTGGATCAAGTCTCCAGGATTCTTAAGGGGGAGGGAGAGCAGCCAGAAGTCCTGGTATACATCAGTATCAACGACATAGGTAGGGAGGGGAAGGAGGACCTGAAAAGAGAACATGGGGAGTTAGGTTGGAAGCTAGAAGGCAGGATAAGTAGAGTAGTAATCTCAGGATTGCTACCGGTACCACATGCTAGTGAGGCTAGGAACGGAGAGCGAGTGCAGATGAACACGTGGCTGAGGAGCTGGTTTAGATGGGACGGCTTCAGATATGTGGGTATACCTTCTGGGGAAGGTGGGACCTGCACAAGAGGACAGGTTGCACGTGAACTGGAGGGGCACCAATATCCTGGATGGGAGATTTGCTGAGGCTCTTCAGGAGGGTTTAAACTAGATTGGCAGGGGTTGGGAACCTGAGCTATGGATCAGACAATGGAGTAGGTAGTGAACAGCCATACAGCATGCAGAGAGTCTATGAAGAGGGATAGGCACTTGATATAGCAAAGGTGCAGTCAGTGTGATGGGTTGGTGTGTCTATTTTAATGTTTGTGAGAAGATTTGTAGCTCGGGTGCTCGTTGTTGTGGTTCTGTTCACCGAGCCGGGAATTTGTGTTGCAGACGTTTCATCCCCTGTCTAGGTGACATCCTCAGTGCTTGGGAGCCTACTGTGAAGCGCTTCTGTGATCCTTCCTCCGGCATTTGTAGTGGTTTGAATCTGCCGCTTCTGGTTGTCAGTTCCAGCTGTTCGTTGCAGTGGCCGGTATATGGTCTATTTTAATGCAAGAAGTATCAGGAAAAAGGGTGATGAACTTAGAGCATGGATCAGTACTTGGAGCTATGATGTTGTAGCCATTACGGAGACTTGCATATCTGAGGATCAGGAATGGTTGTTGGATGTTCCAGGGTTTAAGTCTTTCAAAAGGAATAGAGGGGAAGATTAAAGAGGTGGAGGATTGGCATTGCTAATCAGGGGTAGTATGACAGCTGCAGAAAGGGAGATTGTCGAGGAGGGTTTGTCTACAGAGTCAGTATGGGTGGAAGTCAGAAACAGGAAAGGAGCAGTCACTTTATTGTCAGGTTTCTACATGCCCCCACCCCCAATAGCAACAGAGACAGGGAGGAGTGGATTGGAAGTCAAATTTTGGAAAAGTGCAGAAATAACAGGGTTGCTGTCATGGGTGACTTTAATTTCCCTAATATTGATTGGAACCTCCTTGGTTCAAATAGTTTGGCTGAAGCAGTATTTGTCAGGTGTGTCCAGGAAGGGTTTCTAATGCAACATGTAGATAGGCCGACTAGAGGGGAGGCCATACTGGATTTGGTGCTTGGCCACAAACTAGGTCAGGTGTCAGATCTCTCTCGGTGGGAAAGCATTTTGGTGATGGTGATCACAACTCCCTGACGTTTACTACACTCGTGGAGAGGGATAGGAGCAGACGGTATGGGAAAGTATTTAATGGTGAGGGCAGGGGCTTACAATGCTATTAGGCAAGAGCTAGAGTGCCTAAGTTGGGAACAGATGTTCTTGGGGAAATGCACAACAGAAATGTGGAGGTTGTTTAGGGAGCACTGATGGTGCCAGACAGGTTTGTCCTACTGAAGCAAGCAAGGGATAGTAGGTTGAAAGAACTATGGGTGACAAGGGATGTGGAACATCGAGTCAAGAGGAAGAAGGAAGCATACTTAGAGTTGAGAAGGCAGGGATCAGACAAGGCTTTAGACATTCTGGATGTAGATTTGCTCGCTGAGCTGCAAGGTTCATGTTCAGACGTTTCGTCACCATATTAGGTAAAAAAGTCAGCTGTGGCAGACCCTTCTCTTCCTGAACTCGAACAACCCCGAAACAGACTTTCCTACACCACCTTCCCCAGTGTTGTCTGCACCAAGTTACAGTGTGCGGAGCTACTTGCCTTTGAACTAATCTAATTTCCTGTGTTGTATTTCTTAGGAGAATGCACAGTACGGGGAGCACATCTGGTTTGAGACCAATGTTTCTGGAGATTTCTGTTACGCAGGGGAGCAAAATTGTGTGGCAAAATTGCTGGTGAGTACTGACAGCTGTTTATAATGTGAGGGTTAGACCACTCTTTATCCCTTTGCTATATTTTACTGAAATGATGCACACACAAACACGTGAAAGGCCCTTTAGCTACAGATAGCGAGGACAGTGTTGTTCAGTATGGTGACCATTAACTGCTCCCTATAGAATCTGTACAGTGTGAAAGTAGGCCATTCGGCCCATCAAGTCCTCACCGACCCTCCGAAGAACATCCCACCCAGACTCACTGTGAGGCAACAGTGCTGACCACTGAGCTAGCATACCCACCTGTAATACTATACATAACTACTGTATAAGTAACTGCGGGGCTGGTTATAGTGAGCAGGAAGTTTGCAATTCACTCCTCCTATAGTCTTCTTCAGAAGGTCATAATTCTTAATGAAAACTTTATTGTCATAGTTATCTGAGAGCAATCCATATCCCCTTTCTTTTTCTCTTGCTCTTTCTCTGTCACAAGCTCTCCTTCTCTCTGTCTTTCATCAATGTTATTGACTTTTTTCACTCTTGTCCCTCCAGAACTGTAATTACACCTTTCCACAAACCTTTCCTGTTCTCCCCTTCTTCGCTGTGTCAAAATCAGGATTGGCTGCACAATCCTCTGTGCTAACCCGTTCTTTCCCAGGATGTCCAGATGTGGAACTCCTGACCTCTCGTATTTTTCATTTAACTCATACAATTGATAACCTTTTACTTCTGACACTCTTATTTTTCAATCATTACTTTTAAAGCCAGCTGGTGCTTCCCCATTCAGATATGTCTTAATATACACAAGTAAATCTAGTTAAGCTGGGAATTGTCAACATGCAGACATAGACACACACCCATCAGTGGGAACAGCGAAATCGTAATGATAAAATGTATATTGAAGCTTGAAATAATATTTGTGCTTGTAAAACAGGCAATCTGCACTTAACTTGGTTTAATACTGACCTCTGGTGGCCATCTTGGATGGCTGCGATTGCTTGGTGGTGTTGAATTTTCCTGCTGGTTGATTATCCCAGTGAGATATTTTGTTTGCAGCCCTGAACCAATTATTTTCTTTTAACACGATGAAAACTGAAGTTTTGACAAGAGTAGATGGGTGAAATGTTTGTGCTAGCAGGGTGGAGTTCATAAAGTCGTTAAGAGTAAAAAGGAGGAAAACGAAGAGAATTATTTTTGCACAGAGGAATTCACTGCCTGAAACCAGACTCGGTGACTTTCCAAAGGGAATTGAATCTACTTGGAAAAGGAAGATATTCGGGGGCAATAGAGACAGAGAGAGAGAGAGAGAGAGAGCACAGGCAGATGGAATTCATTGTGGGCCTTCAAGTGAGTCAAGACCACAGACTTCCATCTGTGCTGATTGATTCTCTTAGACTGAATATGTCTCCTGGTTATCTCCTATACCATGCACCTTGAGAAGGTGAGAATAATGGTCTAAAGTGTAACTGCAAGCTAGCGCAGGAGGGGAAGATTCACACATTTGGGTATTGGAGTGGATTTGGAACATGAGACAGACATCATGAGGGGGAATAATCTTCACCTGAAGTGAGGTGGCACCTGTGGTAGACAGTAAAGAAATAAGGGGAGGTTTAAATGAATGTGGCATAGGTGCTCAGGAAAGATTATATTTAACATAATCTATTGATGAAATGAGGATTAATAAGTGTTTGAATGGAAGTAGCAAAGTGATCTGTAAGAATAATGGAGAAAAATGTCTAAACAGCAAAAGATAGTGAGAGGGACAAGCAAGCAGAATATACAATGACAAATTAAGGAGCAAGGTAAGCTTTAAGATGAAGCAGGATCTGCTGCTGAGTTTTGTGAGTTCACAAAATGATCAAAAATGGGGTGTTAGAATCATGGAACAATACGATGCAGTACTCACCATGGGAGTGGTGGCACAGGTAGGAATGTAAGGATGTTCTGTATTGTTGTGATTCTGTTCGCCGAGCTGGAAGTTTTTGTTGCAAACGTTTCGTCCCCTGGCTAGGCGACATCATCAGTGCTTGGGAGCCTCCTGCGAAGCGCTTCTTTGATGTTTCCTCCGGTGTTTATCGTGGTCTGTCCCTGCCGCTTCCGGTTGTCAGTTTCAGCTGTCCACTGTAGTGGTTGGTATATTGGGTCCAGGTCGATGTGTTTGTTGATGGAGTTTGTGGATGAATGCCATGCCTCTAGGAATTCCCTGGCTGTTCTCTGTCTGGCTTGCCCTATGATAGTAGTGTTGTCCCAGTCGAATTCATGTTGCTTGTTGTCTGCGTGTGTGGCTACTAAGGATGGCTGGTCATGTCGTTTCGTGGCTAGTTGATGTTCATGTATGCGGATAGTTAGCTGTCTTCCTGTTTGTCCTATATAGTGTTTTCTGCAGTCCTTGCATGGTATTTTGTACACTACATTAGTTTTGCTCATGTTGGGTATCGGGTCCTTCGTTCTGGTGAGTTGTTGTCTGAGTGTGGCTGTTGGTTTGTGTGCCGTTATGAGTCCTAGGGGTCGCAGTAGTCTGGCTGTCAGTTCCGAGATGCTCCTGATGTATGTTAGTGTGGCTAGTCCTTTTGGTTGTGGTATGTCCTCGTTCCGTGGTCTTTCTCTTAGGCATCTGTTGATGAAGTTGCGCGGGTATCCGTTTTTGGCGAATACCTTGTATAGGTGTTCCTCTTCTTCTTTTTGCAGTTCTGGTGTACTGCAGTGTGTTGTGACCCTTTTGAATAGTGTCCTGATGCAGCTTCGTTTGTGTGTGTTGGGGTGGTTACTTTCATAGTTTAGGACTTGGTCTGTGTGTGTGGCTTTCCTGTATACCCTTGTGGTGAATTCTCCGTTCGGTGTTCTCTGTACCATCACGTCTAGGAATGGGAGTTGGCATTCATCCACAAACTCCATCAACAAACACATCGACCTGGACCCAATATACCGGCCACTACAGCGGACAGCTGAAACTGACAACCGGAAGCGGCAGGGACAGACCACGATAAACACCGGAGGAAACATCAAAGAAGCGCTTCGCAGGAGGCTCCCAAGCACTGATGATGTCGCCTAGCCAGGGGACGAAACGTTTGCAACAAAAACTTCCAGCTCGGCGAACAGAACCACAACAACGAGCACCCGAGCTACAAATCTTCGCACAAACTTTGAATGTTCTGTATCGATAGAATAGAGAAGTAGAAAGCAAAATGGGACAATTCTCATTGAATCTGGCTGACTATCATGTAACAGGTGCAACAGACTGCCATCTGTAAACAATTTAAAGCAATACGCAAAAACAATAAGGCAATAATAGTGAATGATTATAGTTATCACAAGGCCGGTTAGATCAAGTCAAATAATGTCAAAGTCCAAATGTATTTTCTTGGGGCTGCCTCTCGATCAGCATGAGTCTAATCCAACAAGAGAAAGACCATACCCTGATTTAATTATAGAGTCATGCAGCAGAGAAGAGGCTCTTCGGCCCATTGTGTCTGTGCCAACCTATTTAGACTAATCTTACTTTCCCGCACCATGCCCATAGTAATGACGTTTCAAGTGTTCATTCAAGTACATGGTAAAGGTTATAAGGTTTCCCACCTCAACTGCCTTCCCAAATTCCTACTATTCTCTGGGTGAAAATAAAAAAGCTTTTTCTTAAATCTCCTCCAAACCTCCTCCTTTCACCCTAAAATCGAGACCCTTGTTATTGACTCTTCAACTAAAGGGAGCGGCTGTTTCTGACCCACTCTAGTTGTGCCCCTTATTGGGGAGCACAGTGGCTCAGTGGTTAGCACTGCCGCCTCACACTGTCAGGGATCCTGCTTCGAATCCAACTTTGGACAACTGTCTGTATGCAATTTGCACATTCCCTCGGTGTCTGCATAGGTCTACTCCGGATGTTTTGGTTTCCTCCCGCGGTCCAGAGATGTGCAGATTAGGTGGATTGGCCATTCTAAATTGCGCGTCGTGTCTCGGGACGTGTAAGCGAGGTGGATTAGCCAGGAATATTTTTAATGCCCCTTCTTTGCTCTTCTAAGATCTTTAAGATCTTCTCTTTATGTTCCGTACTCCACAACAGCTCCATTGATTTACTCCCTCAGTACCTTCTAAAAACCTCTTCTTTTTTTTCCCCTTTTTTTAATCTAATCCTGTATATTCTTAGCCGTTCAGGGTTCTCTGCGCTGTTGTGCCCATGTTCACTTTAAGGTGAAACATGTTGGGCTGTACTTCACCATTTCCCTTCTGAACACCCCCCCTCTCTCCCCCCACTGTTCTGCTTAGATTTTCTCATGAATAGCTTTTCCCAGTCTACTTCAGCCAGATCCTGCCTCTTTGAATAAAAGCTGTCTTTGCTCAATCCCAACCCCCTTGGTTGAAGGCCATCTCTTTCCTTTTCCATAAGAAACTTGAATCGTACGGTGTCATGATCAGTATCACTAAAATGCTCTTTCACTGCCACCTTGAAAACTTGCGTGGTTTTATCTACCAGAATCCAGTCCAGCAATGCACCATCCCTTGTAGGATCATCTACATGATGACACAAAAAGTTCTTGCGAGTACATTTCAAGAAATCTGTCTCCCTTTAAATCTCTTGTACAATCACTATCCCAAATAATATTGGGGAAGCGAAAGTTCCTTAAAATAATCACCCTATTGTTATTTTTACACATTTCAGTGAATTGTCTACATAGCTGCTCTTCTATGACAATTGTTTGTGGGCCTATTATACATTTCCAGCAATTTTGTTTTAGATTAGATTCCCTACAGTGTGGAAACAGGCCCTTCAGCCAAACAAGTCCCACCGACCCTCCGAAGAGTAACCCACCCAGACCCATTTCCCCCTGATTAATGCACCAAGCACCATGGGCAATTTAGATTAGATTAGATTACTTTTCTTCATATTAGATTAGATTAGATTAGATTACTTACAGTGTGGAAACAGGCCCTTCGGCCCAACAAGTCCACACCGCCCCGCCGAAGCGCAACCCACCCATACCCCTACATTTACCCCTTACCTAACACTAGGGGCAATTTAGCATGGCCAATTCACCTAACCTGCACATCTTTGGACTGTGGGAGGAAACCGGAGCACCCGGAGGAAACCCACGCAGACACGGGGAGAACTCCACACAGTCAGTCACCTGAGGCGGGAATTGAACCCGGGTCTCTGGCGCTGTGAGGTAGCAGTGCTAACCACTGTGCCACCCACTAATTTAGCATAGCCAATTCACCTGAGCTGCACATCTTTGGACTGTGGGAGGAAACCGGAGCACCCGGAGGAAAACCCACGCAGACACGGGGAGAATGTGCAAACTCCACGCAGACAGATGCCCAAGGCTGGAATTGAACCCGGGACCCTGGTGCTGTGAGGCAGCAGTGCTAACCACTGAGCCACCGTGCTGCCCCGACTGTCTGCTTTTTACTTCTAAGTTTTACCCTTCATTTGAAGATCCTTTCTCATGATAGACTAGTTCGCAAGATTAGACCTCATGGAGTGAAGGGAGAACTACCTGTTTGGGTACAGAACTGGCTCAAAGGTAGAAGACAGAGGGTGGTGGTGGAGGGTTGCCTTTCTGACTGGAGGCCTGTGACCAGTGGTGTACCACACGGATCGCTACTGGTTCCACTGTTTTTCGTCATTTATAATAATGCTTTGGATTTGAGCATAAGAGGTGTAGTTAGTAAGTTTGCAGATGATACCAAAATCTGAGGTGTAGTGGACAGTGAAGAAGGTTACCTCAGAGTACAATGGGATCTTGATCTGATGGACCAATGGGCTGAGGAGTGGCAGATGGAGCTTAATTTAGACAAATGTGAGGTGCTGCATTTTGGAAAAGCAAATCTTAGCTGGACGTAATGATAAGGTCCTGGGAATTCTGCTGAACAAAAGAGACCTTGGAGAGCAGGCTCATTGTTCCTTGGAAGTGGAGTCGCAGGTAGATAGGATAGTGAAGAAGGTGTATGGTATGCTTTCCTTTATTGGTCAAAGCATTGAGTATAGGAGTTGGGAGGTCATGTTGTGGGCTGTACAGAACATTGGTTAGGCCACTTTTGGAATATTGTGTGCTTTTCTGGTCTCCTTCCTATCGGAAGGATGTTGTGAAACTTGAAAGGTTTCGGAAAAGATTTACAACTGCTGACTAAATTAGTTTCTGATATCTGGTCAGCATGGCCGAGTTGGACCGAAGGGTCTGTTTCTGTGCTGTACATCTCTATGACTCTATATCACTTCTCCTTTTGATGTGGCACCCCCTCTTACTTTACACTCTCCCCTGCCTTGCCTGAAGAACCTATAGGAGAAAGTGAGGACTGCAGACGCTGGAGATCAGAGCTGAAAATGTATTGCTGGAAAAGCGCAGCAGGTCAGGCAGCATCCAAGGAACAGGAGAATCGACGTTTCAGGCATGAACCCTTGAAGAAGGGCTCACGTCCGAAACGTCAATTCTCCTGCTCCTTGGATGCTGCCTGACCTGCTGCGCTTTTCCAGCAACACATTTTCAGCTCTGAAGACCCTATACCCAGAATGTTGGACTTGCCAGTCCTGCCCCTCCTTCAGCCACATCTCTATGATGACATGAACATTTCAATTGCACATGCCAATGCATGCCCTTAACCTGTGTCTTAAATAAGGGCTACGGGGAGAATGTGGTTAAGTGGAGTTGAAATGCTCATTAGCCATGATTGAATGGAGGAGTGGACTCGATGGGCCGAATGGCCTTACTTCCACTCCTATGTCTTATGGTCTGTATATAACAAAGTAAAGGTAATGTCTTACCAGACCGCTGTGCTGCTCTCTCACTAGAGAGAGATGATGGTTGGTGGTTTAACCTGAGGATCAACATGCCTCAGGCGAGGTGGGGGGGGGGGGAGTTGAGAAGGAGAGTCCTTCATGGTAACCTCAGCCAGTGCAGAAATTGAACCCACACTGTTGGCGTCACTCTCCATCACAAACCAGCTATTCGGCCAACTGAGTTAGCGAAAATACTCCTCACATTAAAGTAAAAGTCATTCAGCCTCGCCTTTTACCTTGAAAAGTCAACATTGTTGAACTCCCACAGACTTGATTCCTCTCCTGTCGTATGCTGTGTTTCTTGTACTAATGGTGTCCCCTCCCCTACCGAGCTAGTTTAAACAGCACTAGCAAACTCCCCTGCAATGAGGTCGCTTCCATTCTAGTTCAGTTGCAGTCCATCCCACTTGTACACCTCTCCCTGAAACAGTCCCAGTGATCCAGCAATCCTCCCTTCTGCACTAACTCTTGAGCGATGCTTTCATCTGCCATAATCTCCTGTTTCTTGTACTCACTAGCCTGTGACACCAGGTAGGGAGGTAATCCATAGATTGCAATCTTTGAGATCCTGATTTTTAATCTATTGCATAGATCCCCAAAGTCTTAGAGTAATAGAGTCAAATAGACACACCTCCCATCTTCGAAACACCACTTGGTAAAGGTTCAACCTGTTTAAACTTTCTTCAAACGAGAACCCTTTCATCGCAGGAATCACTCCACTTCATTTCCCAGGACTTCCGTTTTGGAAGTTGATGAGGGCGCTGGCTCCTCGAGGGAGTGCAGTCAGAGCCAGGCTTCAGGTAATACGATTGGCCTGATTGTACAGGAAAGGAGGAGGATGGAAATAGGAGCAATAGTGAGAGGGAATCCTGTAGTTTGGGAACAACAGGCTTTTTTGTGGATGGCAGTATGACTCCAGCATGGTGGGTTACCTCATGGTGCCAAGTTCACAGATATCATTGAGCAACTCATTCCTTATTCTACCAACCTCTCTGGGACTAATGTGTATCACGACCCCTGTCTTGTCACTCTCTCCCTTTTAGGATACCCTACAGCCACTCATGACAAGCTAGAACTGCAGCAAAAACTAAAAGGGCCAACGGGCTGAGGAGTGGCAGATGGAGTTTAATTTAGATAAATGTGAGCTGCTGCATTTTCAAAAAGCAAATCAGGGCAGGACTTATACACTTAATGGTAAGGTCCTGGGGGAGTATTGCTGAACTGAGATCTTGGAGCGCAGGTTCATAGCTCCTTAAAGTAGAGCCGCAGGTAGATAGGATAGTGAAGAAGGCATTTATGCTTTCCTTTATTGGTCAGAGTATTGGTCATGATGTGGCTGTACAGGACATTTGTTTTGCCACTTTTGGAATACTGTGTGCAATTCTGGTCTCCCTCCTACAAGAAGAATGTTGCGAAAAATGAAAAAGGTTCAGAAATAATTTACAAGGATGTTGCCAGGGTTGGAGGGTTTGAGCTATAGGGAGAGGCTGAGCAGGCTGGGGCTATTTTCCCTGGAGCGTCGGAGGCTGAGGGGTGACCTTATAGAGGTTTATAAAATCATGAGAAGCATAGATAGATAGGGTAAGTAGATAAGGTCTTTTCCCTGGGGTGGAGTGGTCGAGAATTAGAGGGCATAGGTTTAGGGTGAGGGGGGAAAAATTTAAAAGGAACCTAAGGGGCAACTTTTTCACACAGAGAGTGGTGCGTGTATGGAATGAGCTGCCAAAGAAAGTGGTGAAGGCTGGTACAATTAGAACATTTAAAAAGCATCTGGATGGGTGTATGAACAGGAACGGTTTAGAGGGATATGGGCCAAGTGCTGGCAAATGGGAATAGATTAGGTTAGGATATCGTTGGCATCGATGAGTTGCATCGAAGGGTCTCTTTCTGTGCTGTACATCTCTATGACTCTAAAAGAATCAAAATGAATCCAAGGCTAATTAAAAGAAAGAAACTCCAAACTACCATTTAGAAAACCTTTTTTGAATCACTCCATAGGAGAGTTACTATTACTTGTGCTTGTTAAAAGGTGGTGCAGGGTTTTAGAGAAGGAAGTCCGGAGTTTTGAGCCTAACCAGCTGATGGTGTAGTTAAAACTGGAATAAAGAAGAAAAAAAAAAGAGTTACTTTGGAGAGATCGCAGAGATTTGGAAGAAGTGTGTAGCAGGAGAGATTAGAGAGATAGAGAGGCCAGACAACGGAGTGATTTTGTAACAAGGATGTCACTTCTGCCCCTAGGACTTGAGTACTTGGAATACGGTCAATACTTGGAAGTGTCAAAACATTTCAGGGAAGGATAGTTCACATAAAGGGCAGACAGCAACATGGTCATTCAGTAAACAGCAGAGCGTATGTTTGTGCTGAATCTCTAGAAAGCATACACTGAGTGGAATGAGGTTGAATAGGGAGAGCTCAGACTTCAGTAAGTAATTCTTTGGAAGGAAGAGTACAAATACAATGCCAACGACACATTGAATAGAGGCTTTAACGAACACGAGGAAGGAATGAAAGCTTTGTAACAGCTTTGATTTAAAACGTAGGAACGGAACCTGAAGGTGGTGGTGTTCCTGCTGCCCTTGAACTTCAAGATGGGAGTGGTTGTGGGTTTGGGAGGTGTAAGAAGCTTGGTGAATATCTGAAGTGCATCTTGTGGATGGTAGATGGACGGTAGAATAGAAACATAAAAGTATGAGTAGGCCATTCAGCCCCTTGAGTCTGTTCTACCATTCAATACGATCATAGCTGAAAATCAAACTCAATCCCTGCTTTCTCCTGGTACCCTTTGATTCCTTTATCCATAAGAACTATATTTAACTCCTCTTGAAAACATTCAATGTGTTGGTCTCGACCGCTTTCTGTGGTATAGCATTCCACAGGCTCCGCACTCTGCATGTTGCTAAATCTGTTCTGTATCTGATACACTTCAATCAAGTAACCTCCCCACCCACCCCTCCCAACTCTTTTAAACTCCAACCCATTCAGTCTCACCCATTCTCCTAACACAATGCATTCACTCCAGGTATCAATCCAGTAAACCACCTCCAATACACTTATATCCATCTTTAAATGAGGAGATCAAAACTGCACGTGGTTTTTGAGATGTTATAAGGAGCGGCTGGGAAGGCTTGGACCTTTTTCACTGGAGGGGTCGGAGGTTTAGTCGTGAACTTAGAGGTTTGTAAAGTCATGATGGGCACAGACAAGTTGAATAGTGAAAGCTTTTTCCCCAGGGTCAGGGGGTTCAAAGCTGGAGGTCGTCATGATTTGGAGATGCCGGTGTTGGACTGGGATGTACAACGTTAAAAAAAATCACACAAGATCAGGTTATAGTCCAATAGGTTTAATTGAACACACTAGCTTTCGGAGAACTGTTCCTTCATCAGGTGGTTGTGGAATATAAGATTGTAAGACACTCTTACAAAACCAGAGACCATAGATTTAAGGTGAGAGGGGAAAGATTTGAGAGACCGGAGGGCAACCTTTTTCATACAGAGACTGGCGCGTCTATGGAATGGACTACCAGGGGAAGTGGTAGATACAAGTACCATTGCAAAATTTAAAAAACATTTGGAGAGGTATATGAATAGGAAAGGTTTAGAGGGATATGGGCCAAAAGAAGGCAAGTGGGACTAGTTCAGTTTTGGAAACTTGGTCAGTATGGACAATTTGAACCAAGGGGTCTATTTCTATGTTGTATGACTCTATGAGGAGTAGACCATTCAGCCCCTCAGGCTTGCTCCGTCATCCTAGATCATGGCTGACCATTTGCCTCAATGCCTATTTTCCTGGCACTATCCTTTGATGTCTTTATTACATAGGAATTTATCAATCCCTGTCTTTAATAAACTCCATGACTGAGTTGCTGTAAGCCTTTGGATTGAAGGGGTCCAAATATTCATTCACCTCTGAGTGAAGAGGTTTCTCTCCATCTCAAGCCTAAATGACTGACCTCTTTATTCTGAGATAAACTGTGTTTCTAGACTCACTAGGCAGGAAAACTTGCTTTCTGTATCTACTCTGGCCCTTTAAGAATTTTCTAAATTTCAATGAAACTGTCATTCATTCTTCTAAGTTTGAGAGGATACAGGCCCAGTTTCCTCAGTAGGGCAGTCCTGTCATCCTGCTTTGTGTCTGCCTCCATGAAAGAAGACAGAAGAAATCTCTCTCAAGTAATAGTTAGGCCACAGTTGGAATGTGTGGAGGTTTGGGTATGAGATAATTGAAACACCAAAGCTATAGGGAGAGTGCAATGAAAACAGTTCGAGAGAGGAGACCTGAGAAACTGAAATCAATTCCGTCGAAGCAAAGTGGACAATAAGGGGATTTGGTGTAGGTTTTAAATGATGACCAAATGGTATTATCTCTGGACTGTGAATCAAAAAACCCAAGTAATATTCTGGGAAGCTGGGTTTGAGTTCTGCCATGGCAGGTGATAGAATCTGAATTGAATAAAAATCTGGAATTAAGACCATGAATCCATTGTTGATTGTTGGAAAAAGGCATCTGGTTCACTAATGTCCTTTAGGTAAAGAAATTGTCATCCTTACCTAGTCTGGCCTACATTTGACTCTGGACTCACATAATGCCTCTGGGAAATTAAGGATGGGCAATAAATGGTGGTACAACCAGCAATATCCTCATCCTGTCAACGAATAAAAAAATCAAGTCTTCCCCTGTTCAATTGATATACGTTTTCTTTCCTGAGAAGTGAGGGGGTTAATCTACAGTTCTACAAAGAAATTATTTGACAGGCAGTGAATTTGAATACATCTTTGAAGTGAAAATTATATCAAAAATTAGATTACTTACTTACTTACTTAGTGTGGAAACAGGCCCTTCGGCCCAACAAGTCCACACCGACCCGCCAAAGCGCAACCCACCCATACCCCGACATTTACTCCTTACCTAACACTACGAGCAATTTCCCACGGCCAATTCACCTGACCTGCACATCTTTGGACTGTGGGAGGAAACCGGAGCACCCGGAGGAAACCCACGCAGACACGGGGAGATTGTGTAAACTCCACACAGTCAGTCGCCTGAGGCGGGAATTGAACCCGGGTCTCTGGCGCTGTGAAGCATGTAAAGCATGTGACGATGTAGAGCTGTGGGGAGATCAAAGTCACCACAGAATGACCAAATTATTATTGTGCTGCAGGAGCCCATTTTCCATCATGACTTAGTGGCTCTCTAAATGACTGTCTACCTTGTGCATTCTCCTGCCCTTCCCCTCAAACCCTGCACATGCTTTCTTCATCAGAGAACCAGACGATTCCCTCTTGAAAGCCTCAATTTAAACCACTCCCATTACATTCTGAGATGGTGCATTCCAGTCCCTAACCACAGGCTGCCTCAATAAGCTTTCTCTCTCGTTGCTTTTGATTCTTGTGCTGATTACTTTAAATTTATGCCCTGTCATACTCAGTCATTTCACACATTGGAACAGTTTTTGCTTCCCTCCTCTGTCCAGATTCTACGTGATTTTGAAAACTTTTTTTTTTTGACCGATCTCCCCTCCAAGGAGATAAGTCCCAGCTTCTGCAAACTATCCTCATAACTGAAATTCCTCACCCCTGGAACAATTCCTCTAACCCTCTCGATACACTTTCCAATGCTGGCTCATCCCCCCCTGAAATGTAGGATGAATTGAATGGTTTCCCTGTGTAGAATGAGCTTGCATGGTTTGACGTAAAACTTTAAACACATTAAACTGGGAAACCACAAACGTTCACAACTTTCAGTTACGACTCAATCTCATTTTAGTTAAAAGTCTTGAGCACTTAGCCTAAACTGATGCTTCCGTGCAGTATTGTTGGTGGGATAGACTTGATAATCAGAGGCTCCATTTAACATCTTGGGGTGTTTGCAAAGATCCCATAATAGTGATTCAGAGGAGAGCAGAGAGGTTCCCTGGGCGATCCTGACCAGCTATAAACCCTCAACCAACGTCATCCCTGTTGGTCAGATTTCGGTGTACACAAAATGGTTTCCCACACCCAGTGGTGAATCCAGCTCAAAAGTACTTCATTGGCTGAGCTTAGGAAGGATGTGGTGGAAAGGTCATTTCTTTTATTTAAGCTGTGGTTTCAGCAGAGGGCGCCAGCCCTGGCAAATTCTAAATACAGTCAATTCTTCTGTAGTGTGATGGTTGTGTTCGCGTGCAATCTTGTGTCGTAGAAAAATTGCGCTTTAGAAACAATGCTTAAAGTGTGGCGATGTAAGCGTGTTACAGCCCACACACGTTTTAAAAGTTCGCCCTTTAGCGTCCCCAATTCGTCAATCGCGTTACAGTGAATTTGCGTTGACAAAATGTGCGTTATAGCAGGATGACCCCCTAAATATGAAATATTGACCCTGATGGTGTTCAAGAAGAGGATTTGTTTTGTAAAGTAAGCACAAACTCCCCTTTTGAAGCTAAAAGTTTAGCGTTTTGATCTTGAGGTTGGCGAATAAGGTATGAGGAAACGAGCGACAAGTTTGTATTTTCAGTTGAATTGCAGGAATGTTGAGCTGAGATGGTGAAGAGACGCTGGAGGTTAATGGGTCTATGCTGGTTAATCCACAAAGTAATGGCTGGTGCTGACTGGAAAGGAACAAGGCAGATCCTAGTCATCCTGATTCATTACTGTTGTCAGCTGCCCCTCCTCCTTATCCAGAAATACGACCATGTTAACAAAGGCTAAATAGAACTGTCATAATTCCTGAATAGTTCCTGGTCTTCACATGTTTAGGTTGTGGATGATCCTGGTGGGGCTAGTCGTTCAGGAGAAGGGAGGGAGAGGTGTTGTAAAGTTCGTATTTGATTGTTGGGCCACAGTTTAATCAGTCCTTTCATCTCTCTCTGTAGCAGAAGTCAGTGTCACGGAAGAAATGTGCTGCCTGTAAGATTGTGGTCCACACACCCTGCATTGAGCTTCTAGAGAAAGTAAGTCTCTTTCATCTCTTGTATCTATAGAGATATGCTCCCAATTAACATCCTAGTTGTAAAGGTCGTTCATGTAGATTCGTATTCTTCATCTAATTTTGAATGGGAAAGAAAACACTTTCGCAGGATGTTCCTTTAAACGACGTGTTGCCTTAAACTAGGATGGCATGTGGAGATTGTACCTTTCAAACAGCTTTCCCCTCATGTCATGCATCTTTGTTTTTGGGGAGAAAACAACAATGGTCCAGTGACCTACCCATTCACTCCCATCGATTGAGTTTCCAATGAACTCGCCTCTCTCTCGTTCAGTCTGATTGAGTAGTATCCCGATGGTCGAAAGGGTCAGTTTGCTCAGTTGCCAATATGGATAGTTTGCACAGTCAAGTCACACCAACGTGATTCCCATATTGATTAAGTCACCATGAAGACCTTGCCATCTCAACCTTGTTCCTCACCACCAGTCAGCGAATGGTCCTCTTAAACTGTGGAGACTTTGAATTTACTTTTCACTTCCTGGATAAGCCTGTAATGCTCTGTGTAATTCCTGTAGCACCATGTGTAAATGCAATAGCACTCTATGTAATTGAGAGTGTGTGCTGTGTTACTGCAGTTGGGGGGGTCACTATAATCTCCGCAGTGGTCTCTATAACATCTGTAGTGCTCTGTATATTGTAGTACCCTGTATAATACTGTCTGTCCTTGCTTTTCATGACATGGATAATATATGTTATTATGCAGTAAACTAATCTGGAATCTAGACTCTTAAAAAATCACAAATGGTATATCCATCTCCCCCTTCCCTCATTCTACCCAGTCATTAAGAATGTATTTCAGTTTGGTATTTTTCTTTCCAGATTATTACTTTGTTTCATTAAACTAGAGTTGTCATTGTTCCACTATATGACCTGATTAAAATAAGTATAACCATTTTCTGCTTTCACTTTGAGCTTGCAATATCTCCGTTGTAATATCATCTGGAAAATTGTACCAGATTTCCTTGCTCACAACTCATGCCAGTCTTATTTACACGTAATAGTGAAAAGCTACTGGCTGTCTCTGCCAGTGGGCAATTCCATTTTTACTACCCCTGCCCTGCATCCTACTCAACCACCAATTTCATTTCCTTGTCACCAGTTCCTGCAAATCATCTGGCAATCTCTCATACCTTTGAATTCTTCATACTTTGATTTTTCATCGATCCCTCAATATCGCTTTGAAAATTTAGATGTGGCTTTCCCTTGGAAAAAGCCACGTTGACTCTCTCGTCCCCTTTTGTGCAATCTCCAAAAACCTAACGTCAGCCCAGAGAATGGATGACGCTGATTTTTCCACCCACTGTTTCTAAATTCATTTCATGGACACTGCAAAGTCACTTCCTGGCATGTCCCCTACTCAGCCATTACCTTCAAGTCTGATCAGTGCAGAGTGCAGGAGGGCATGCCAGGAGCAGCATCAGGCAAACCTGAAGATGAGGTGTCAATCTGGTGAAACCACCAAACAAGACTACTTGCATGCCAAACAATATTAGCAGCAAGTGATAGACAGAGCTAAGAGATGTGACAACCAACGAATCAGATCTAAGGTCTTCAGTCCTGCCACATCCAGTCGTGAATGGTGGTGGGTGATTAAATAACTCACTGGAGGAGGAGGCTCTATTAACATCCCTATCCTCAATGATTTAAGAGCCCAGCATATCACTGCAAAAAATAAGGCTGAAGCTTTCACAGCAATCTCCAGTCAAGTGCCGAGTGGATGGTGCATCTCATCTCCACCAGTGGTGCTCAGCATTACAGATACCAGTCTTTAGCCAGTTTGACTCACTCTGCATACTATCAAGAAATGGTTGGAGGTACTGGATACTGTAAAGGCTACTGATGACATTCCATCAGTAGTACTGAAGATTTGTGCTGCAGAACTTGCTGCTCCCCTAGCCAAGCGCTTCCAGTACATCTATCTGACAATGTGGAAAATTGTCCATGTATGGGAGAGGCCATTCTAGACTTAGTGCTCGGAAACGAGCTGGGGCAGGTATCAGATCTTGTGATGGGAAAGCATTTTGGGTGATAGTGACCACAACTGCTTCACATTCTACATAGCTATGGAGAAGGAGAGGATTAGGCAAAATGGGAGGATATTTAATTGGGGAAGAGGAAACTATGATGCGATTAGACATGAGTTAGGAAGCATGGATTGGGAGCAACTGTTCTATGGTAAAGGCACTATAGACATGTGGAGACTGTTTAAGGAACAGTTGTTGCAAGTGATGAATAAATATGTCCCTCTGAGACAGGCAAGAAGTGGTAAGATAAAGGAACCTTGGATGACGAGAGCGGTGGAGCTTCTCGTCAAAAGAAAGAAGGCAGCTAATGTAAGTTGGAGGAAGCTAGGGTCAAGCTCAGCTCTAGAGGATTACATCTTTGAGGAGAAAGTGAGGTCTGCAGATTCTGGAGATCAGAGCTGGAAATGTGTTGCTGGAAAAGCGCAGCAGGTCAGGCAGCATCCAGGAAACAGGAGAATCGACGTTTCGGACATAAGCCCTTCTTCAGGAATGAGGAAAGTTTGTCCAGCAGGCTAAGATAAAAGGTAGGGAGGAGGGACTTGGGGGAGCGGCGTCGGAAATGTGATAGGTGGAAAGAGGTCAAGGTGAGGGTGATAGGTCAGACTGGGGTGGGGGCGGAGAGGTCGGGAAGAAGATTGCAGGTTAGGAAGGCGGTGCTGAATTCGATGGATTTGACTGAGACAGGGTGGGGGGAGGGGAAATGAGGAAACTGGTGAAATCCGAGTTCATCCCTTGTGGTTGGAGGGTTCCTAGGCGGAAGATGAGGCGTTCTTCCTCCAACCGTCGTTTTGTTGTGGTCTGACGATGGAGGAGTCCAAAGACCTGCATATCCTTGGTGGAGTGGGAGGGGGAATTGAAATGTTGAGCTATAGGATGGTTGGGTTGGTTGGTCCGGGTGTCCCAGAGGTGTTCTCTGAAACGCTCCGCAAGTAGCCGGCCTGTCTCCCCAATATAGAGGAGGCCACATCGGGTGCAGAGGATGCAATAGATGATGTGTGTGGAGGTGCAGGTGAATCTGTGGCGGATATGGAAGTTTCCTTTGGGGCCTTGGAGGGAGGTGAGGGGGGAGGTGTGGGCGCAAGTCTTGCACCTCCTGCGGTTGCAGGGGAAGGTGCCGGGAGTGGAGGTTGGGTCGGTGGGGGGGTGTGGATCTGACGAGGGAGTCACGGAGGGAGTGGTCTTTACGGAATGCTGATAGGGGAGGGGAGGGAAATATATCCTTGGTGGTGGGGTCCGTTTGGAGATAGCGGAAATGACGGCGGATGATGCGCTGTACATGGAGATTGGTGGGGTGGTAGGTGAGGACCAGTGGGGTTCTGTCCTGGTGGCGGTTGGAGGGGCGGGGCTCAAGGGCGGAGGAGCGGGAAGTGGAAGAGATGCGGTGGAGGGCATCGTCGACCACATCGGGGGGAAATTGCGGTCCTTGAAGAAGGAGGCCATCTGGGTTGTGCGTTTTTGGAACTGGTCCTCCTGGGAGCAGATGCGGCAGAGTCAAAGGAATTGGGAGAATGGGATCTCCCATCCACCGCCTCCAACCTCATAGTCCCACAACCCCGCACCTCCCACTTCTACCTCCTACCCAAAATCCACAAACCTGACTGCCCCGGCCGACCCATTGTCTCCGCCTGCTCCTGCCCCACCATACTCATCTCTGCGTACCTTGACACCGTCCTGTCCCCCTTAGTCCAAGAACTCCCCACCTACGTTCGGGACACCACCCATGCCCTCCACCTGCTCCATGATTTTCGTTTCCCCGGTCCCCAACGTCTTATTTTCACCATGGACATCCAGTCCCTGTACACCTCCATCCCCCATCACGAAGGACTCAAAGCCCTCCGCTTCTTTCTTTCCCGCCGTACCAACCAGTACCCTTCCACTGACACCCTCCTTCGACTGACTGAACTGGTCCTCACCCTGAACAACTTCTCTTTCCAATCCTCCCACTTCCTCCAAACGAAAGGAGTAGCCATGGGCACCCGCATGGACCCCAGCTATGCCTGCCTCTTCGTAGGATATGTGGAACAATCCATCTTCCGCAACTACACTGGCCCCACCCCCCACCTTTTCCTCCACTACATCGTTGACTGTATCGGTGCCGCCTCGTGCTCCCACGAGAGGTTGAACAATTCATCCACTTCACCAACACCTTCCACGCCGACCTCAAATTCAACTGGACAGTCTCAGATTCCTCCCTCCCCTTCCTCGACCTTTCTATTTCTATCTCAGGCGACCGAATCAACACGGACATCTACTACAAACCGACCGACTCCCACAGCTACCTGGACTACACCTCCTCCCATCCTGCCCCCTGTAAAAACGCCATTCCATTCTCCCAATTCCTTTGACTCCGCCCATCTGCTCCCAGGAGGACCAGTTCCAAAAACGCACAACCCAGATGGCCTCCTTCTTCAAGGACCACAATTTCCCCCCCGACGTGGTCGGCGATGCCCTCCACCGCATCTCTTCAACTTCCCGCTCCTTCGCCCTTGAGCCCCGCCCCTCCAACCGCCACCAGGACAGAACCCCACTGGTCCTCACCTACCACCCCACCAATCTCCATGTACAGCACATCATCCGCCGTCATTTCCGCTATCTCCAAACGGACCCCACCACCAAGGATATATTTCCCTCCCCTCCCCTATCAGCATTCCGTAAAGACCACTCCCTCCGTGACTCCCTCGTCAGATCCACACCCCCCACCAACCCAACCTTCACTCCCGGCACCTTCCCCTGCAACCGCAGGAGGTGCAAGACTTGCGCCCACACCTCCCCCCTCACCTCCCTCCAAGACCCCAAAGGAAACTTCCATATCCGCCACAGATTCACCTGCACCTCCACACACATCATCTATTGCATCCTCTGCACCCGATGTGGCCTCCTCTATATTGGGGAGACAGGCCGGCAACTTGCGGAGCGTTTCAGAGAACACCTCTGGGACACCCGGACCAACCAACCCAACCACCCTGTAGCTCAACATTTCAATTCCCCCTCCCACTCCACCAAGGATATGCAGGTCTTTGGACTCCTCCATCGTCAGACCACAACAAAACGACGGTTGGAGGAAGAACGCCTCATCTTCCACCTAGGAACCCTTCAACCACAAGGGATGAACTCGGATTTCACCAGTTTCCTCATTTCCCCTCCCCCCACCCTATCTCAGTCAAATCCATCGAATTCAGCACCGCCTTCCTAACCTGCAATCTTCTTCCCGACCTCTCCGCCCCCACCCCAGTCTGACCTATCACCCTCACCTTGACCTCTTTCCACCTATCACATTTCCGACGCCCCTCCCCCAAGTCCCTCCTCCCTACCTTTTATCTTAGCCTGCTGGACAAACTTTCCTCATTCCTGAAGAAGGGCTTATGCCCGAAACGTCGATTCTCCTGTTCCCTGGATGCTGCCTGACCTGCTGCGCTTTTCCAGCAACACATTTCCAGCTCTACAGGATTACAGGCAGGCGAGGAAGTAGCTCAAAAATGGTCTGAGGAGAGCCAGGAGGGGGCACGAGAAAGGCTTGGCAGAATGGATTAGGGAGAACACAAAGGCATTTTACACTTATGTGAGGAATAAGAGAATGGTCAAAGAAAGAGTAGGGCTGATTAGGGATAGCATGGGGAACTTGTGTGTAGAGTCTGAGGATGTGGGGGAAGCCCTAAATTAGTTTCTTGCTTCTGTCTTTACGAAAGAAACGAACTTTGTAGTGAATGAAACCTTTGAAGAGCAGGTGTGCATGCTGAATGGATAGAGATAGAGGAAGCTGATGTGCTGAAAATTTTGTCAAACATTAAGATTGACAAGTCGCCAAGCCTGGACCAGATTTGTCCTCGGCTGCTTTGGGAAATGAGAAATGCAATTGCTTCGCCAGTTGTGAAGATCTTTGCATCCTCGCTCTCCACTGGAGTCATACCTGAGGACTGGAGAGAGGCAAATGTAATTCCTCTCTTCAAGAAAGGAAATAGGGAAATCCCTGGCAATTACAGACCAGTAAATCTCACGTCTGTCACCTGCAAGGTGTTAGAAAGGATTCGGAGGGATAGGATTTATGACCATCTGGAAGAGCATGGCTTGATTAAATACAGTCAATACAGTTTTGTGAGGGGCAGGTCATGCCTCACAAACATTATTGAGTTCTTTGAGGATGTGACTAGAAAAGTTGATGAGAGTCGAGCTGGGATGTGGTGTATATGGACTTTGGCAAGTCATTTGATAAGGTTCCCCATGGTAGGCTCATTCAGAAGGTCAGGAGGAATGGGATACAGGGGAACTTAGCTGTCTGGATACAGAATTGGCTGGCCAACAGAAGACAGCGAGTGGTAGTAGAAGGAAAGTATTCTGCCTGGAAGTCAGTGGTGAGTGGTGTTCCACAGGACTCTGTCCTTGGGCCTCTACTGTTTGTAATTTTTATTAATGACTTGGATGAGGGGATTGAAGGATGGGTCAGCAAGTTTGCAGACGACACAAAGGTTGGAGGTGTCCTTGACAGTATAGAGGGCTGTTGTAGGCTGCAGCCGGGCATTGACAGGATAGAGATGAGCGGAGAGGTGGCAGATGGAGTTCAACATGGATAAATGCAAGGTGATGCATTTTGGAAGGTTGAATTTGAAAGCTGAGTACAGGATTAAGGATAGGATTCTTGGCAGTGTGGAGGAACAGAGGGATCTTGGTGTGCAAGTACATAGATCCCTTAAAATGACAGGGTTGTTAAGAAAGCATATGGTGTTTTGGCTTTCATTAACAGGGGGATTGAGTTTAAGAGTAGTGAGATCTTGTTGCAGCTCTATAAAACTTTGGTTAGACCGCACTTGGAATACTGCGTCCAGTTCTGGTCGCCCTATTATAGGAAAGATGTGGATGCTTTGGAGGGGGTTCAGAGGAGGTTTACCAGGATGCTGCCTGGAATGGAGGGCTTATCTTATGAAGAGAGTTTGACTTTTTTGTGCTCTGACTTTTTTCATTGGAGAAAAGGAGGAGGAGAGGGGATTTAATTGAGGTATACAAGATAATGAGAGGCATAGATAGAGTCGATAGCCAGAGACTATTTCCCAGGGCAGAAATTGCTAACACGAGGGGTCATAGTTTTAAGCTGGTTGGAGGATAGTATAGAGGGGATGTCAGAGGCGGGTTCTTTACACAGAGAGTTGTGAGAGCATGGAATGCGTTGCCAGCAGCAGTTGTGGAAGCAAGGTCATTGGGGACATTTAAGAGACTCCTGGACACGCATGTGGTCACAGAAATTTGAGGGTGCATACTTGAGGATCAATGGTCGGCACAACATTGTGAGCTGAAGGGCCTGGCCTGTTCTGTGCTGTACTGTACTATGTTCTATGTTCTCTGTCCTGTACACAAAAAGCAGGACAAATCCAACCCAGCCAAATACAGCCTCATCAGTCTACCTTTGATCATCAGTAAAGTGATGGAAGGGGTGATCAGGCAGAACCTGCTCAGTGACACCCAGTTTATGTTCCACCAGGGCCACTCAGCTCCTGACCTCATTACAGCCTTGGACCAAACATGGACAAAAGAGCTAAATGCCAGAGGTCAGGTGAGAGTGACAGCTCTTGTCACCAAGGCTGCATTCGACTGAGTGTGGCATCAAGGAGCCCTGGCAAAACTGGAATCAATGGGCATGGGGGGTGGGGGGGGGGGGGGGGCAAGCTTTTCTGTGGTTAGAGTCATACCTGCCACATAGGAAGATGGTCATGGTTGTTGGAGGCCAGTCATTTCAGCTCCAGGACATCTCTACAGGATTTCCTTAGGTTAGTGTCCTAAGCCCAACCATCTTCAGCTGTTCCCTCCATTATAAGGTCAGAAGTGGGGATGTTCACCAATGATTGCACAACGTTCAGCATTATTCGTGACTCCTCAGACACTGAAGCAGTCCATGTCCAATTGCAACAAGATCTGGACAATATCCAGTCTTGGGCTGACCAGTGGCAAGAAGTATTCATGCCACATAAATGCCAGGCTGTGACCATCACCAACAAGACACAATCTAATCACCGCCCCTTGACATTCAACGGTGTTACCTTCACTGAATCCCCCAATATCAACATCCTGGGAGTTATCATGGATCAGAAACTCAACTGGACTTACCACAAGAGCAGGTCAGAGGCTAAGAATCCTGCAGTGAGTAACTCATCTCCTGACTCCTCAAAACCTGTCCACCATCTGCAAGACGCAGTCAGGGATGTGATGGAATACTTGCCTGGATTGGTGCAGCTCCCAACAACACTCAAGAAGCTTGACACCATCCAGGATAAACCAGCTCGCTTGATTGGCACCACATCCACAAACATCCCGCTCCCTCCATCTCTGACGCTCAGTAGCAGCAGTGTGTACTATCTACAAGATGCACTGCAGAGATTCACCAAGGATCCTCAGACAGCACCTTCCAGACCAAAGGCCACTTCCATTTAGAAGTCCCAGGGCAGCAGCTGTATGGGAGCACCACCACCACCTTCAAATTCCCCTCCAAGCCACTCTCCATCCTGACTTGGAAATATATCGGCATTCCCTCGCTGTCACTGGGTCAAAATCCTGGAATTCCCTCCCTAATGGCATTGAGGGTCAACCCACAGGAGATGGACTGCAACAATTCAAGATGGCAGCTCACCACCACCTTCTCAAGGGCAATTCGGGACGGGCAATAAATACTGGCCCAGGCAGTGATGCCCACATCCCACACAATGATTACATTTTTAAAAAATATTGGAGATCTATATAAAGCTTTTGCAAAAATTGATTGCCAAATATTTGTTTCCCTGGCTGTGCGCGCCTGTTAAGGGTGAGGCCAGTTTTAATGTTACGTTTTGTTATTTAAACCCCACAGATAAGTTTTAGATGTAAACCAACATTCCGGGAGTCTGGGTCACGTAACATTAGAGAGGTAAGGACATTTATTAATAATAAGTATGTAAATAAAAAGCCACTGTCTCAATTTGTTGAATGTTATTGCTGTTTGATACTAAGCCAGTCCCTTTACCTCTAACTAAGAATCTGGCTGCAATCTCTACATACAGCAGAGCCTGTGATATCCATTGTCTACAAAGATAGTACATCTTTTAGAGTTTAGTCAAGGTTGGGTATTTCCAGCTGGCCTTGTAGTTATATCTGGTAAAGTTAGGAATGTTGTTGGTTTTGAACAGTGCCTACCCAATTGCCTGTGTTTTTAAAAAAAATATGTTTGGAGACAACTGCACAGGAAATCCTATGACGATGTTGTAGCCTTAAGATCTTTTATCATTATTTTTTGAAAGAGAGAGCTTTTAAGACAGAGGTACTAAGCTGTCAGGTTGGAAAGCCAGTAAAGTAAGCAGCTTGTGAGGCCTTTAGTGGTTTTTTTTTTTTAAGTTAAAACAATAGAAGCAGCCTGGATGGTTGTGGTGAAACTCCCACAAACCCAGGAGTTTTAGTTTAGCTTTCTGCAGTTGTTGGGATCTGGAAGAAGTGAAGGCGATTCTTTTCTTCTCTGGGTGTATGTGCTCTCGTCTCTCTCTTTTTCTCTGGTGCTCTCTGTCATTTTCTCTCTCTCTTGCAATCTGTCTTTATGGCTCTCTCGTACTTGCTCTCTCTCGCGCTCTGTGTCTGTCTGTCTTTTTCTTTCTCGCTCTCGCTCTCGCTCTCTCACACACACACACACACATGTGCTCACTTCTGTCGAAGGAGCTGCACTATAACCTGGTGTTGTGTGATGTTTAACTTTTTATCCACCCCAGTTCAACACTGGCTCCTCCTCCTCATCATTTATTACAAACTGAACACCTGATTTTGTGCGGTTCTCGTTTCCCCTTTGTCTCCTCAGCCCACATTTGTCCGGCACCATTGGGTTCATCGGAGGCGGCAAGAGGGCAAGTGCAAGCAGTGCGGCAAGGTAGGAGGTCCCTGGTTGTGCCGCGTGGTGCTCACTTGCCAGATAAAACTCCTCTCTGAGGCTGAAACTGAAGCTTTGGGGCAGATTGTTCCAGTATCTAAATTGAAAACTCTGTTTTGAACAACTTGCAGTAAAATTGTAGGAAAGCCTAAAGTAATTTGTCTGCATTAATAACATCCCGTGACTGACCTGTAGGGATGAATATTCTTCCATTTTCAAATTAACTATTTCAGGATTCAGTGTCTAACATTGTCTGTCTGGTCAGTATGTACATGTTGGGGAAGATCAATGTTCTGGCTAGTTGTATTAAATTGAGCTGAAACGGGAATTTGAGCTGTATCTGAATCTTTGACTAATTTGTTGCTCTACTTCTGTAAGCTGGAGTAGCCTCTGAATCACCTTTGTTTTAATTCACTTGTGAGATGCGGGCATCGCTGACTGTCCAGCATTCATTACCTGTTCCCTAGTTGCCCTTGAGAAGGTGGTGGTGAGTTGCCTTTTTCAACTGCTGCAGGTTGGCCCACGATGCCATTAGGGAGGGAATTCCAGTATTTTGACCCAGCGACAGTAAAGGGACGGTGATCACTTTCCAAGTCGAGATAGTGAGTGGCTTGGAGGGGAAGTTGAAAGTGGTGGTGTTCCCACATATCTGCTGCCCCTGTCCTTGATGGAGTGGTTGTGGGGTTTGGAAGGTGCTCTCTCTGAACCTTTGGTGAATTTCTGCAGTGGGTTTTACAGAAGGTGCACACTGCTGCTACTGAGCGTCAGTGGTGCAGGGAGTGGGCACTTATGGATGGGGTGCCACTCAAGCTGTTTTGTCCTGGATGGTGTCAAACGTCTGGAGTATTGTTGGAGTTGCACCCATGTAAGCAAATGGAGAGTGTTCCATCACATTCCTGATTTATGCCGTTAAGATGTCGGACAGGCTCTGGGGAGTCAGGAGACAAGTTACTTGCCATAGTGTCCCTAGCCTTTGACCTGTTCTTGTAGCCAGAGCATTTGTGTGGCGAGTCCAATGAAGCTTCTGCTCAATAGTACCTCCCAGGCTGTTGATAGTGGGGAATTCAGTAATGGTAACACCACTGAATGCCCAGGAGTGGTGAATAGGGTTGTCTGTTATTGGTGATGGTCATAGCCTGATATTTGAGTAGTGCGAGTGTTATTGCCACTTCTCAGCCCAAGTCTGGATATTGTCTAGCTCTTGTTGCATTAGAACATGAACTGCTTCAGTATCTGAGGAGTCTCTTGAGTATTGAGAGCTGAGTAACTCAAAGAGGGTCTAGTAATTAAACATCTTGGCCTCGACATCACTATGTCGTGATGTAATGTAAACCAAATGCAGAAAAGCTGGAGGAACTCAGCAGATCTGGCAAGAAAGAGTCATATTGGACTTGACATGTTTAACTCTGTTTCTGTCTTCCACAGATCCGCCTGACCTGCTGAGTTTCTCCAGCATTTTCTGTGTTCGTTTAGGATTTCCAATATCCACAATATTTTGCTTTTACCCGGTGAAAGGCAGACGCAAGTGATACTTTGACTCCAGCTGAGCGATGGCAGGATAGGAGAGGAAAGGAAAATCAACCATGGGGTGGGTGGGTGGGGGGGGGGGGGGCGGGGAAACTGAGGTTCAGTGTCGATCTGGTGAAACCTCTTTCTTATTTAATCAGGAAAGATGAGAGGTGATTGGGATGTAGACGTCAGAATGTCTGAGAGCCTCACAGACTAATAGCATTTTTACGGTATAGAAGGTGACCACTCCACTCCCTTTTGAATGCCTCGATTGAAGCTGTGCCCACCACAATCTTAGACGGTGCATTCCAGGCACGAACCACTTGCTACCCCTAAAAAAAGCCTTTAGTAAATATTTAGGTTTCTCTGAATTCATGGCATGTTGGGACTGACTTTGGTATCCTTGTGAGTCACTTCCTTCCCATCACTTTTTATGTCTTTTTTTTTAAACAGGGTTTTCAGCAAAAGTTTGCTTTTCACAGCAAGGAGATTGTTGCGATCAGCTGCTCCTGGTGTAAACAGGCTGTAAGTTTTACATTTCTGTTTTTGACACAGTCTGCTGCTAAGTAGATCACCCTGGGGGTATTCAGCAAAGTTGAGCAGTCTCAGTGGATGAAGATGATTTGGTGGCTCAGTGGTTGGCACTGCTGCCTCACAGCGCAAGGGACCCAGGTTCGATTCCACCCTCTGGCGACTGTCTGTGTGGAGCTTGCACATTCCCCCTGTTTCTGTATGGGTTTCCTCTGGGTGCCCCGGTTTCTTCCCATGGTCCAAAGATGAGCAGGTTAGGTGGATTGGCCGTGCTAAATTGCTTACTGCTTAGGGACGTAGAAATGTAGGGTCACACGGATAGGGTAGAGCTGGGGTTTAGGTGGGAAACTGTTGGGAGGGCCAGTGTGGACTTGATGGGCCAAATGGCTTCGAAACTGAAGGCATTCGAAAACCCAGAGATAATGTTTCAGCTCAATGCTGTTTATCAGAAGTGGGCGATGTTATGGATGAACAGCTTTCAGTTCAAAGACCTTTGATAGGCAGGGGCAGGAATGATGTAGAAGATCAAAGATATGCAAGTGACCAATATTGGAAGGAGTTTAATGCTCTGAAGAATTTCTCTCTTTGGATCTGCTCTGGCTGCATCTGGTGCATCTAAACTTCTTAGTTATGAAATTAAGTTCTCTTATAACTGATTGATTGATTGATTGATTGATTGTTTTTCTGTCTGTTTCAACTTTGTAGAATTATAGAGTCCCTACAGTGTGGAAAGAGGCCCTGCGACCCAACAAGTCCACACTGACCCTCTGAAGAGTAACCCACCTAGACCCATTCCCCGACCCTATTACGCTCCATTTCCCCTGACTAACGCTCCAAACCTACACGTCCCTGGACACTAGGGGACAATTTAGCGTGGCCAATTCACCTAACCTGCGCATCTTTGGACTGTGGGAGGAAACCGGAGCACCCGGAGGAAACCCCACGCAGACACAGGGAGAATATCTGTGTGGAGTTTGCACAGTCACCCGAGGCTGGAACTGAACCTGGGGGGGGGGGGTTATCCTGGCGCTGTGAGGCAGCAGTGCTAACCACTGAGCCACCGTGCCGTTCTCATGCAATTTTACTTGCCTCGTGCAATTTTAACACCGGGTGTAGGGGGTAAAAACATCTATATTTTAGCCCATGCATAAGAATTATTGAAAAGCAGCTCACAGTCCAGAAGGACAAACAATTGTGCTGGCAGATGAGAGATCTAAGGTTGTGGATTGTACTGTGTCTTGACTCCTGGCCTCAAAGTGCAGAAGCCAAGACTGATTGTTTAAACATGACACATCGTTAACCTACATTGCATCCTTATGTCGTGGCTCCTTCTTGTGCTGGGACACTGCCAAGATATTGCTGAGCAGTCGGACATACAGTGGAAAGGTGATGCGTGAGGTTCAAAGTGGACAGGTACGATCCCTGGAAAGCTTAATGATTTACTTGAGATGCTTCCTTTATCCTTTCCCTGCAGTATCACAACAAGGTAACCTGTTTCATGCTGCAACACATCGAGGAGCCCTGTACGCTGGGTGCTCATGCTGCTGTTATTGTTCCACCAACGTGGATCATTCGGGTGAGACGGGCACAGGTGAGGACTACTTTCCCAGTCGACCATCTCCCTGCTCTGAGCTGATCCTCTCTGTCCCTGATCCCGCTCTGAGCTGATCCACTCTGTCCCTGATCCCGCTCTGAGCTGACCCTCTCTGTCCCTGATCCCGCTCTGAGCTGATCCTCTCTGTCCCTGATCCCGCTCTGAGCTGATCCACTCTGTCCCTGATCCCGCTCTGAGCTGATCCTCTCTGTCCCTGATCCCGCTCTGAGCTGACCCTCTCTGTGTCTGCTCCTGCTCTGAGCTGACCCTCTCTGTGTCTGCTCCTGCTCTGAGCTGACCCTCTCTGTGTCTGCTCCTGCTCTGAGCTGACCCCCCTGTGTCTGCTCCTGCTCTGAGCTGACCCTCTCTGTGTCTGCTCCTGCTCTGAGCTGACCCCCCTGTGTTGATCCCGCTCTGAGCTGACCCTCTCTGTCCCTGATCCTGCTCTGAGCTGACCCCCCTGTGTTGATCCCGCTCTGAGCTGACCCTCTCTGTCCCTGATCCTGCTCTGAGCTGAGCCCCCTGTGTCTGCTCCTGCTCTGAGCTGACCCTCTCTGTCCTTGATCCTACTCTGAGCTGACCCTCTCTGTCCTTGACCCTGCTCTGAGCTGACCCTCTCTGTCCCTGATCCTACTCTGAGCTGACCCTCTCTGTCCCTGACCCTGCTCTGAGCTGACCCTCTCTGTCCCTGATCCTGCTCTGAGCTGACCCTCTCTGTCCCTGATCCTACTCTGAGCTGACCCTCTCTGTCCCTGACCCTGCTCTGAGCTGACCCTCTCTGTCCCTGATCCTACTCTGAGCTGACCCTCTCTGTCCCTGATCCTACTCTGAGCTGACCCCCTCTGTCCCTGACCCTGCTCTGAGCTGACCCTCTCTGTCCCTGCTCCTGCTCTGAGCTGACCCTCTCTGTCCCTGATCCCGCTCTGAGCTGACCCTCTCTGTCCCTGACCCTGCTCTGAGCTGACCCTCTCTGTCCCTGATCCTACTCTGAGCTGACCCTCTCTGTCCCTGATCCTACTCTGAGCTGACCCTCTCTGTCCCTGACCCTGCTCTGAGCTGACCCTCTCTGTCCCTGATCCTACTCTGAGCTGACCCTCTCTGTCCTTGACCCTGCTCTGAGCTGACCCTCTCTGTCCCTGATCCTACTCTGAGCTGACCCTCTCTGTCCCTGCTCCTGCTCTGAGCTGACCCTCTCTGTCCCTGACCCTGCTCTGAGCTGACCCTCTCTGTCCCTGACCCTGCTCTGAGCTGACCCTCTCTGTCCCTGATCCTACTCTGAGCTGACCCTCTCTGTCCCTGATCCCGCTCTGAGCTGACCCTCTCTGTCCCTGACCCTGCTCTGAGCTGACCCTCTCTGTCCCTGATCCTACTCTGAGCTGACCCTCTCTGTCCCTGATCCTACTCTGAGCTGACCCCCTCTGTCCCTGATCCTACTCTGAGCTGACCCCCTCTGTCCCTGATCCTATTCTGAGCTGACCCCCCCTGTGTTTGATCCCGCTCTGAGCTGACCCCCCTGTGTCTGCTCCTGCTCTGAGCTGACCCCCTCTGTCCCTGATCCTATTCTGAGCTGACCCCCCATGTGTTTGATCCTGCTCTGAGCTGGCCCTCTGATCACCTCTAACTTCTCTCTGGTCTCTGTCTCTCTGTTTTTGTCTCAGAATTCACTGAAGTCCAGTAAAAAGAAAAAGCGGACATCATTTAAAAGGAAATCGAGCAAGAAAGGAGCCGAGGTACGCCACTCTCTCACTTTCTAGTTTATTGTTTGATGTTACCGTGAAGCTGAGGTTTGAATGTTGTGACAGGGCAGGAATGTTTGAGTTAGTATGAGAAATAAAAAGGAATAAAATGGGCAGAGGTTGTGAGGAACAGTCACTGGACCTGAAACATTAACTCTGATTTCTCTGTACAGCTGCTGAGCTTTTCCAGCAATTTCTGTTTTTGTTCTGATTTACAGCGCCCACTGGTTTGAGGCATACTTGGCCCATAGAAAGATGGTTATGGTTGTGGTTGCTGGAGGTCAGTCATCTCAGTTCCAAGGCAATTCTGCAGGAGGTCCTCAGGCAATGTCCTAGGCCCAACCATCTTCAGCTGCTTCATCAATGACCTGTGCATGTTCAAATGCAGCAAGATCTGGACAACATCCAGACTTAGGCTGACAAGTGACAAGTAACATTTATACCACAGAAATACCAGGCAATAACTATCTCCGATAAGTGACAATTGAAGCACTATCCTTTATATTCAATGGTGTAACAGTCACTGAATCTCCCAATGTCAGCATCCTGGAGGTTCCATTGACCAGAAACACAACTGGACTCTCCACATTAACACAGTGACCACAAGAGTAGGTCAGAGGCTAGGAATACTGCAGTAGGTAACCGACCTCCTGACTCTCCAAAGCCTGTCCATCATCTCCAAGGCTCAAGTCAGGATTGTGATGGAATGTTTCCCGCTTTCCTGGATGAGTGCTGCTCCAACAACACCCCAGAAGATTGACACCATCCAGGACAAAGCAGCCCGCTTGATTGGCACCACATCCACAAAGCATCCGCTCCCTCCACCACTGACACTCATAGCTCGTATAACTGCTGCTAATAAGATGCACTGCAGAAATTCACCATAAGATCCTCAGACAGCAAAACCAGGTCCATCTAGAAGGAGAAGGGCAGCAGATACATGGGAACACCACCACCTGCAATTTCCCCACCAAGCCACTCTCCATCCTGACTTGGAAAGGTATCACTGTTCCTTCAGTGTCGCTGGGTCAAAGTTGTGGAATTCCCTCCCTAACAGCATTGTGGGTCTACCTACAGCATGTGGACTGCAACAGTTCAAGAAGGTAGCTCACCCCCACCTTCTCAAGGGCAACTAGGGACAGGCAATAAATGCTGGTCCAGCCAGTGACCCCCCACATCCCATGAGTGAATTAAAAAAAAGTCCCAGACCACATTTTTTTGAAAATTGGGTAAGCTGTTTTGCCCAGGAATGTTTACAAGAAATTATTGCCCGAGGACGTAATATGACTGAATAAATCTGTGTTTGTGTGTGTGTGTGTGTGTATATATACACAAGTCCTTTCAAGTATTTAATGATCTGCTGGATCTTCAGTCCTGTCAGAATCTGATGTTGTTGTGGTGTGAAGTCCCACTGCAGAGCCATGTGCACATTGTCCCCGCTGACCCTCCAGTGCTGTCACAAGGAAGTGAGACACAGTTGGATGGGCGGGTTGCCCCCTCAGATGTCAAAGAATTCCTGGAAGAGCAGGGGAGTTATCCCCAGTGCTTGTTATTCCATTAACATTGCAATAAATATTAATATTTATTGCTAATATCTCATTGGTGTTTGTAGGACGTCGGTATTCCACCTTACAGCTCATGACAGCAAAGCTCTTAATTGACAGCAAAGCATTTTGGGACATCGTCAAGTCATGATCAAAGATACCAATCCAAATCTCTCTTCTACAGCTGAGGCCTCATCATTTGTTGTCCCCTAGCCAAAGACCTCTGTGAACTGTTTAAACTGAGAATGTACTTTTGTTTAGCCATACCTGCAGTCCCACTTTCCCGCACCAATTGATTTCTATTTCGTGGCCATCTTGAAGTGTAGGGCAATATTCTTGCATTTATAAAGCAAGTGTTTCTGTATGGTGAGCTTTCTCGTGTATGTTTACATGCCCAGTATTACCACTGCTTTTTATATTCTCCCCCCTCCGTGCGTGGATAAGTTTGTGTCGATTTTCTAAACTCGCTCTTTTCTCTTGTCAAACAGGAAGGAAGATGGAGGCCCTTTATCATAAAGCCCATCCCATCCTCATTGATGAAACCACTGCTGGTGTTTGTCAATCCCAAGAGTGGAGGAAATCAGGTGTGTGGACCCTCTGTCTGATGGAGCAGTAATGTACAAGTGTGGGCAGCTCACTTAGACATGAGCTAACTGAAAAACGTGTCCTCCAATACCCTGGACTCAGCATTTGGAGTAACTGCCTATATGTCCGTCCCTTTGTCTGTCTCTGTCTTTGTATCTGGATCTCTCTCGCCCTCCCCCTCGCCCTCATCCTCTGTGTGTGTGTGTGTGTGTGTGTGTGTGTGTGTGTGTGTGTGTGTGTGTGTGTGTCTCTCTCTCTCTTTCTCTCTCTCTCTCTCTGTATCTCCTCTCTCTATCTTTGCATCTGTCTGCATCTCTGCCTGTCTTTCTGGCCCTACGTGTCTGGCTCGTTTTCTTTGCGTCTCCCTCTGACATGCACTCTCTGCGTGCCTTGCTCGCTCGCGCGCGCTCGCTCTCTCTCTCTCTCGCTCTCACGCGCTCTCACGCGCTCTCTCGCTCTCACGCTCTCTCTCGCGCTCTCTCTCGCTCTCTCTCGCTCTCTCTCGCTCTCTCTCGCTCTCTCTCGCTCTCTCTCGCGCTCTCTCGCGCTCTCTCGCGCTCTCTCGCGCTCTCTCGCGCTCTCTCGCGCTCTCTCGCGCTCTCTCGCGCTCTCACGCGCTCTTGCTCGCTCTCTCTCTTGCTCGCTCTCTCTCTCGGTCGCTCTCTCTCGGTCGCTCTCTCTCGGTCGCTCTCTCTCGGTCGCTCTCTCTCGGTCGCTCTCTCTCGGTCGCTCTCTCTCTCGGTCTCTCTCTCGGTCTCTCTCTCGGTCTCGCTCTCGGTCTCGCTCTCGGTCTCGCTCTCGGTCTCGCTCTCGCTCTCACGCGCTCTCACGCGCTCTCACGCGCTCTCACGCGCTCTCACGCGCTCTCTCGTGCTCTCTCGTGCTCTCTCGCTCTCTCTCGCTCTCTCTCGCTCTCTCTCGCTCTCTCTCGCTCTCTCTCGCGCTCTCTCGCGCTCTCTCGCGCTCTCTCGCGCTCTCTCGCGCTCTCTCGCTCTCTCTCGCGCTCTCTCGCGCTCTCTCGCGCTCTCTCGCTCTCTTGCTCGCTCTCTCGATCGCTCTCTCTCTCGGTCGCTCTCTCTCGGTCGCTCTCTCTCGGTCGCTCTCGGTCGCTCTCTCTCGGTCGCTCTCTCTCGGTCGCTCTCCCTCTCGGTCTCTCTCTCGGTCTCGCTCACGCTCTCACGCGCTCTCACGCGCTCTCGCGCTCTCTCGCTCTCTCGCTCTCACGCGCTCTCTCGCGCTCTCTCGCGCTCTCTCTCGCGCTCTCTCGCGCTCTCACGCGCTCTCACGCGCTCTCTCGCGCTCTCTCGCGCTCTCTCGCGCTCTCTCGCGCTCTCTCGCGCTCTCTCTCGCGCTCTCTCGCGCTCTCTCGCGCTCTCTCGCGCTCTCTCGCGCTCTCTCTCGCGCTCTCTCGCGCTCTCTCGCGCTCTCTCGCGCTCTCACGCGCTCTCACGCGCTCTCTCGCGCTCTCTCGCGCTCTCTCGCGCTCTCTCGCTCTCTCTCGCTCTCTCTCGCTCTCACGCGCTCTCTCGCTCTCACGCTCTCTCGCGCTCTCTCGCTCTCTTGCTCGCTCTCTCGCTCGCTCTCTCTCTCTGTCGCTCTCTCTCGGTCGCTCTCTCTCGGTCGCTCTCTCTCGGTCGCTCTCTCTCGGTCGCTCTCTCTCGGTCGCTCTCTCTCGGTCGCTCTCTCTCGGTCGCTCTCTCTCGGTCGCTCTCTCTCGGTCGCTCTCTCTCTCGGTCTCTCTCTCGGTCTCGCTCTCTCGCGCTCTCTCGCGCTCTCACGCGCTCTCACGCGCTCTCACGCGCTCTCTCGCGCTCTCTCGCGCTCTCTCGCGCTCTCTCTCGCGCTCTCACGCGTTCTCACGCGCTCTCTCGCGCTCTCTCGCGCTCTCTCGCGCTCTCTCTCGCGCTCTCTCTCGCGCTCTCTCTCGCGCTCTCTCGCGCTCTCTCGCGCTCTCTCGCGCTCTCACGCGCTCTCTCGCGCTCTCTCGCGCTCTCTCGCGCTCTCTCGCGCTCTCTCGCTCTCTCTCGCTCTCACGCGCTCTCTCGCTCTCACGCGCTCTCACGCTCTCACGCTCTCACGCGCTCTCACGCTCTCTCGCGCTCTCTCGCGCTCTCTCGCGCTCTCTCGCTCTCTCTCGCTCTCACGCGCTCTCTCGCTCTCACGCGCTCTCTCGCTCTCTCGCTCTCACGCTCTCACGCGCTCTCTCGCGCTCTCTCGCTCTCTCTCGCTCTCTCTCGCTCTCTCTCGCTCTCTCTCGCGCTCTCGCGCTCTCACGCGCTCTCACGCGCTCTCACGCGCTCTCACGCGCTCTCACGCGCTCTCACGCGCTCTCTCGCTCTCACGCGCTCTCTCGCTCTCACGCGCTCTCTCGCTCTCACGCTCTCTCACGCTCTCACGCGCTCTCTCGCGCTCTCTCGCGCTCTCTCGCTCTCTCGCGCTCTCACGCGCTCTCACGCGCTCTCACGCGCTCTCACGCGCTCTCACGCGCTCTCTCGCTCTCACGCGCTCTCTCGCTCTCACGCGCTCTCTCGCTCTCTCGCTCTCTCGCTCTCTCGCTCTCACGCGCGCTCACGCGCTCACGCGCTCTCTCGCTCTCTCGCTATCTCGCGCTCTCGCGCGCGCGCGCTCTCGCTCTCTCGCGCTCTCGCGCTCTGCATCTCTCTTGCTTTCTGCCTCTCTCTCTCGCTCTCACTTTGTGTGTCTCGCCTGCTGTTTGCAGGTCTCGCCCGCTCTCACTCTCTCTGCATCGTGCTCTCTCGCGCTCTCTCTCTCTTGCGCGCTCTCTCTCTCTTGCGCGCTCTCTCTCTCTCTTGCGCGCTCTCTCTCTCTCTTGCGCGCGCTCTCTCTCTCGCGCGCGCGCTCTCTCTCTCGCGCGCGCGCTCTGCATCTCACTTGCACTCTATGTCTCTGCGCCTTGCTTGTGCGCTCTTTCTCCGTGTCTCGCTGATGTGCTCTCTCTCTCTCTGCGTCTCGCTTGTGCTGTCTGTTTCTCTGCATCTCGCTTGTGCGCTGTCTCTCTTTGCATCTCCCTCGTGCTCCGTCTGCGTCTTTCTTGCTCTCTGTGTCTTGCTTGCTCACTCTCTGTCTCTGCATCTCACTCGCTCTCACTGCAGCTCGTTTGCTCTCTGTCCCTGCATCTCGTTCGCTTGCCCACGCGCTCGCTCTCTCTATCTCTCTCGATCTCTCTCTGCGTCTCGCTTGCTCTGTCTCTGTCGTTCTTTCTGCATCTTGCTCTCTTTCTCTCTCTCTCTATCTGCATCATGTGCTTTCTCTGCTTCTCGCTCGTGTTCTCACCTGCTCTCTCGCTCTGCGACTCGCTCATGCTCTCTGCATCGTGCTCACTCTGTCTCTTCGTCTCGCTCTTGCACTCTCCGCATCTCGCTCGCACTCTATCTCGCTCACACTTTCTGCGTGTTGCTCGCGCTCTGTCTCTGCATCTCATGCACTCTCCCTCTCTCGTCCCGCTCGCTCTCACAAGCGCTGTCTTTCTGCGTCTCGCTCGCTTTCTCTGTGACTTTCTTGCTGTCTCTGCGTCTCTCTTGCTCGCTCGTTCTGTCTGTTTCGCTCGCTCACTCACTCTATTTCGCTCACATGCTCTGTCTCGCTCGCTCGCTTGCTCTATGTCTCGCTTGTTCACTCTGTCTCGCTCACTTGCTCGCTATGTCTGTCTCTCACGCTTGGTCTGTTTGTCTCGATCGCCCATTCGCTCTGTTTGTCTTGCTCACTGGCCATGGCTGTCTTGCTCTGTCTCACTCACTCTTCTGCTCGGTTTTGCTTGCTCGCTCTGTCCGTCTCGCTGGCCCTCTCTGTCACTCGCTGTGTTTTGCTCGCTTGCTCTGTCTGTCTCTCAGATTTGCTCTGTCTTGCTTGTTCGTAGGCCCTGTCTGTCTGTCTCGCTCGCTCACTCTGTCTCACTCGCGCTTGCCTGCTCTCTCTGTCTCGCCCACTCTGTCTCTCTCACTTGTTTGCTCTATCTGGCTCACTCTGTCTCACTTTCTCGCTCGCTGTGTCTTGCTTCATCTCACATGCTGTCTTGCTCTGTCTCGCTCGCTGGCCCTGTCTGTCTCCTCGCTCTGTCTGTCTCGCTCGCAGGTTCTGTCTTGCTTGTTTGCTCTGTCTGTCTCGCTTGTTATGCGCTCTCTCTGTCTTGCTCGCTCTCTGTCTCACTTGTTGCTCGCTCTCTCGCTCTGTCTGTCTCGCTTGTTGCTCGCTCTCTCGCTCTGTCTTGCTCACTCTGTCTGGTTCGCTTGCAATCTTGCTCTGTCTCATTCACTCTAGCTCGCTCGTTCTGTCTCGCACACTGGCCCTGTCTGTCTCGTTTGCTCTCTTTTGTTCGCCCTCTCGCTCTGTCCTGCTCGCTCTGTCTGTCTGTCTCTCGCTCGGTCGGTCGGTCTGTCTGTCTGTGTCTCGCTTGCTCGGTCTGTCTCGCTTGCTGACCCTGTCTGTCTGTCTCGCTCTGTCTGTCCCTACCTCTTGCTCTCACTGCCTCTCTAGCTTTCTCTGTGTCTCACTCATTCACTCTGTCTTATTCACTTGTTTGCTCTGTCTGTCTCTCATATTTGGTCTGTCTGTTTCGCTCGCTCGCTCTGTCTCGCTCACTGGCCATGGCTGTCTCACTCGCTCTCTTGCTCGGTTTTGCTCACTCTGTCTCTCTCGCATGCCCTCTCTGTCTTGCTTGTTCGTAGGCCCTGTCTGTCTGTCTCGCTCGCTCACTTGCCCTGTCTCACTCGCGGTTGCCCATTTTGTCTGTCTCACTCGTAGGCTCTGTCTGTCTGGCTTGCTCTCGCTCTGTCTCACTTGTGCCCTCACTCTGGCTCGCTCGCTTGCTTGCTCTGTCTCACTCGCTGGCCCTGTCTGTCTCGTTCGCTCTCTATCTCAGTCCCGTTCGTGCTCTTGCTCTGCCTTTCTCGCTCAGACTGTCCTGCTCGCTCGGACTATCCAGAGGTGTGTTGCCCTCTGGTGGAGCTTTGCTGTTGGCTGAAGCAGTCACTCATTTAGTGGATGCAAAAAAAATTCCCTATCGCACTGCCTGCGGGGCAATAACCAGTCACAAAGGTGGATGATCTCTGAGTGGCAGCACTCCCAGGATGCTAACACTCATCAAACAGAGATGGCTCACACCAGATTGGAAAATGGCTGCATACCCAAAGAGCTGGAAGTTTTTGTTGCAAACGTTTCGTCCCCTGGCTAGGCGACATCATCAGTGCTTGGGAGCCTCCTGCGAAGCGCTTCTTTGATGTTTCCTCCGGTGTTTATAGTGGTCTGTCCCTGCCGCTTCCGGTTGTCAGTTTCAGCTGTCCGCTGTAGTGGTTGGTATATTGGGTCCAGGTCGATGTGTTTGTTGATGGAGTTTGTGGATGAATGCCATGCCTCTAGGAATTCCCTGGCTGTTCTCTGTCTGGCTTGCCCTATAATGGTAGTGTTGTCCCAGTCGAATTCATGTTGCTTGTTGTTTGCGTGTGTGGCTACTAAGGATAGCTGGTCGTGTCGTTTCGTGGCTAGTTATACAGGAAAGCCACACACACAGACCAAGTCCTAAACTATGAAAGTAACCACCCCAACACACACAAATGAAGCTGCATCAGGACACTATTCAAAAGGGCCACAACACACTGCAGTACACCAGAACTGCAAAAAGAAGAAGAGGAACACCTATACAAGGTATTCGCCAAAAACGGATACCCGCGCAACTTCATCAACAGATGCCTAAGAGAAAGACCACGGAACGAGGACATACCACAACCAAAAGGACTAGCCACACTACCATACATCAGGAGCATCTCAGAACTGACAGCCAGACTACTGCGACCCCTAGGACTCATAACGGCACACAAACCAACAGCCATGCTTAGACAACAACTCACCAGAACGAAGGACCCGATAACCAACATGAGCAAAACTAATGTAGTGTACAAAATACCATGCAAGGACAGCAGAAAACACTATATAGGACAAACAGGAAGACAGCTAACAATCCGCATACATGAACATCAACTAGCCAGGAAACGGCACGACCAGCTATCCTTAGTAGCCACACACGCAGACAACAAGCAACATGAATTCGACTGGGACAACACTACTATCATAGGGCAAGCCAGACAGAGAACAGCCAGGGAATTCCTAGAGGCATGGCATTCATCCACAAACTCCATCAACAAACACATCGACCTGGACCCAATATACCAACCACTACAGCGGACAGCTGAAACTGACAACCGGAAGCGGCAGGGACAGACCACGATAAACACCGGAGGAAACATCAAAGAAGCGCTTCGCAGGAGGCTCCCAAGCACCGATGACGTCGCCTAGCCAGGGGACGAAACGTTTGCAACAAAAACTTCCAGCTCGGCGAACAGAATCACAACAACGAGCACCCGAGCTACAAATCTTCGCACAAACTTTGAATACCCAAAGACTCTGACATGGCTAGGCTGTGAAAGTTAGACCCACTGCCCCTGAAGGAGCAGAGAAAAAAACAAACTAGGAGGTCCCTGGTCTCTCCTCCCCACAGTGGGGGAAATGAGCTGGGAGGTGAGTGTTCCAGAATGCCTGGCTTCTACAACAAGACTGGTTGCTGGGTCAGGTACACGTGGAGATGCAGCCAATCCCAGGAGAAAAGGAGCAAAAATATATTTAGCAAAAGCCCATGTGAGAATGTGTACTGACTTAACTCCTAGCTCGCCTCCAGATGATGATTCTATTTCAGAGTTCTTTTTTGTACCAAGTCTTAATCCTACAGTGGAGGTTGGTGTTAAGTATTTTGACAGCAGCTGATCAGTTTATTTCTATAGGGCATCAGTTTCTCCAAATACAAGAGAAGGATGTTGCATATCTGTATGGAGTCCACTCTGGGGTTCGTCACACCTATGGGATCCCACGCAACTAACCCTTTCTCAGTGTATATCCCATTCACAGCCACTGAGACTATTCTGCCACGAAGCTCATATCTGTGGGGCAGCTGACCCAAATCTGCAGTGAAAATGTTCACTTGAGACAGAGTGTTTGTTTGTGTCACCTTGTACAGTACAGTCCACACTTGGGTTATAGCAATGCTGGCTCTCCATGTCTCAGTTTTATTGGGTTCATTCTTTTACAGGGGGCCAAGATTATCCAGTCATTCATGTGGTATCTGAACCCAAGACAAGTGTTTGATATGTGCCAAGGAGGTCCCAAGGAGGCGTAAGTACTGGATGGGGACAAATGCCCACCAGATGGGCCAATGGGCTAAGAGGTGGCACATGGAGTTTAATTCAGATAAATGCGAGGTGCTGCGTTTTGGGAAAGCAAATCCTTGGCTTGCAGGTTCATAGCTCCTTGAAAGTGGAGTCGCAGGTAGATAGGATAGTGAAGAAGGCGTTTGGTGTGCTTTCCTTTATTGGTCAGAGTATTGAGTACCGGAGTTCTGCCATCGTGTTGAAACAGTTCATAGCTAAGTCACAAATTACATCCTAAGTGACTGTGATAAAGTTATATTTTATCTCCTCATCCTTTCGATGTAGTGAGAACTTTGAGGGTGTTTGCTTCCAAAGCAGGACCCCAAGTGAACACGGAATGCGACTTAGCTGCAAGTTTAAAATTTTGAATACGGAGAGATACATTGGCTGGAGCTCTCTGTCGAGGCCTCCAACACTGACCCCCCTCATCAACTTGAGCAAGAATCTCTGCAATTGTGTGGGAATTTTCCTTGTGTGGGTATGATTAACCTGCATTATTAGGGACAGAACATACAGAACTTTACTCTGCATCTGGCCCTGCACTTGGGAATGCATGAGCTGACACTAAAGACAGATAAAATATTTGATGTATCTGTGCTAATATCTCTTGAATTCAAATGCAAATATATAATTAATGAAGCTTTTTTTTTTGAAGGAGACTTTGTTCCCCTCCTGGAAAGTGTAATATTTAGGTTGTCGGTTTGTTCGCTGAGCTGGGGTGTGGTTTTCTGCAGATGTTTTGTCTCCTCGCTAGGTGACATCGTCAGTGCGTCTTTGATACAGGTTTGGTGGCCTGTCCCACCTGGTATTTGTATGTCTCTGTTTTTTGGTACTCTGGCTCTGAATAGTTTGTAATATTTAGTTCAGTTTCATCCTTGGCAGTGCTAGTTAAAGGGTGGTTTAACTTAAGATCCACTTAATCTTGTTGACAGATGTAGCGCAGACATCAAGTCACAGATATGTAAATGAGTTGGAGAACCGGTTATCAGATTGGAATCATTAACGTTGCGGTAGGGCGAAATGAAGTCTAACCAAAAGCATTCAGGAGCAGGTACCACAACGTGAAAGGAAGTGCATGTAATATACAGGAGCAGAAGGAGGACGTTCACTATGGTCACGGCTGTTCTGATTGTGGTCTTATTTACACTTAGCAGTTTGTGTCCCACCACCCACTCTGTAAACCTTAAAACCCTCTGCTGATCATGAATTTGTCTAACTCAGCATTGAAATGATTGGCGAATCTCCTATTGGGCTTACCTCTGGAGCCCAGGGTTCAGTGCTGGTTCCCAGGGGTTTGTCCTGTAATTCTGTAATAAGCAGGCCCTTGTTTTTACAGTTTCTGAACCAAAGAGCAGAGTCTGTGATTCCCCTGAATTTGTCTGTGTGTTTTGACACTTCTAGTTTTGCCTCTGTACAGGTTAGAGCTCTACCGGAAAGTCCAGAACTTAAGGATCCTGGCCTGTGGAGGTGACGGCACAGTAAGTATTCCACTCTATATACTCCTCTTGCTCTTAGTCAAGTATATAGCACTCTCTTGAAAGTTGACTTTCATTTCCAAACAAAGGCATTGAGATGATTGCTTAATTGTTGTATTAATGGTGAGCCTTATGCTGCAGTTGGGTGGTGGCTTGCTCGCTACACACACGGTCACCTCATCGTTTCCTGTTTCACCGCCCACTACCTCAGTCTCTTCAGAGCCTCAGTGTTCACTCACGGTCTGGACAGAGATTGACTCCCATGTCATCAATATCCTGAACACCAAGTTACCTGTCGCTCCTCACCTCCCACAACTTCCATGCTTCCATTTTTAGCCTCTCATGGATCTCCCACTCTGGTGGCTGGGCCTTTTCTGCCTAGGCCCCAAGCTCTGGAAGTTCTGCCCAAACCACCTGATTGTCCGGAATCCCCCACCCCCAAATCAACGTCCACAGCTCCCATTGCATCCTCAATGTCTCATTGCATCCACCTTCACCTTTAGTGTTGGCATCAGTAGCAGCATTCTCTTTTGACATACATTCACATCAGGAATTCTGGAATCTCCTGCAGACCCTGTGCTTAAAGATTGCGAATGCTACAGGTTTGAGCCACGTGTACAAGGTCGAAGCTTTGACTCCTGGTTTCAATTGTTTTCTGACACTTAGCAATGATCCCTGCAAAAATGTGCCTGCATGTCTGTTGTATGTATGTGTGTGTACCGTTTCTGTTTACATCTGTATTGCCTGTATGTCTGTTTTGTCTGTGTGTTTTTATTAGGAATAGGTTTATCACAGGGATACATGAGTGCAGTGAAAAGTTTACAAAGTCACCATTCCCACTGCCACCTTAAGGTCAAAGTTGCCTCGGTACAGAATCTTAGATTTTGTATGTCTGTGTATTTATGGAGGTGTGTGTCTATTTTTTTAACGTCTCAATGGCAATCTTGGTTGAGGTCTCAGCAGCTGGCTGGTTTAGACATTGTACTTACTGCCTTTTTCACCAAATCACAGCCCAGTCAGACAGCAGTGAGGCGAGCACCAGTCCTTTCCATAGCCTGTTGGATGGACCAAGATATGGAGCAGCAGTGATCTAATTGCCTGAAGGAGCAGCCACAAGGGGCTGATGACCTACCCTCCTTCCTGTGTTCCTATTTACTAGATGAGTGACTGCTTCAGCCAACAGAATCTGCCGAGAGCTGTTGCATTTAATAAAGGTTTTAATGGCTAAACATTGTCGGCACTAAAGCTTGCTTATACATCATCAACTCTATCATATTGCTCAATCTTCAAGGATGGGCTTCCACTTCAAGTTATCAATGGTGCAGCTATTGACTAAATAGGTTTGAAGTTTGTGAACTTAACCTCCATATAGGCATTTTATAATTTGATATGGAGCTATGAGGGAGGAGATGGCCAAAGTTCAATGGTGCAATACCTTAGCAGGGATGACAGTGGAGGAACAATGGTGGCCGTGGCTGACGAGGGAAGTTAAGAAACATATAAAGTTAAAAAAGAAAAAGTATAACATAGCAAAGATAAGTGGGAAAACGGAGGACTGGGAAGCTTTTAAAGATCAACAGAGGATTACTAAGAAGGAAATATGCAGAGAAAAAAATGAGGTACGAAGGTAAACTGGCCAAAAATATAAAGGAGATAGTAAAAGCTTCTTTAGGTATGTGAAAGGCAAAAAAATGGTTAAGACTAAAATTGGGCCCTTGAAGACAGAAACAGGGGAATATATTACGGGAAACAGAGAAATGGCAGAAGAATTGAATTGGTACTTCAGATCTGTGTTCACTGGGAAAGACACAAGCAATCTCCCTGAGGTAACAGTGGCTAAAGGACCTGAACTGAAGGGAATTTCTATTTGCCAGGAATTGGTGTTGGAGAGACTGTTAGGTCTGAAGGTTGATAAGTCCCCGGGGCCTGATGGTCTACATCCCAGGGTACTGAAGGAGGTGGCTCGAGAAATCGTGGATGCGTTGGTGATTATTTTCCAGAGTTCAATAGATTCGGGATCAGTTCTTGCGGATTGGAGGGTGGCTAATGTTGTACCACTTTTTAAGAAAGGTGGGAGAGAGAAAGCAGGAAATTATAGACCAGTTAGTCTGACCTCAGTGGTGGGAAAGATGCTGGAGTCTATTATCAAGGATGAAATTACGACACATCTGGTTAGTAGTAACAGGATAGGTCAGAGTCAGCATGGATTTATGAAGGGGAAGTCATGCTTGACTAATCTTCTGGAATTTTTTGAGGATGTAACTCTGAAGATGGACGAGGGAGATCCAGTAGATGTAGTGTCTGGACTTTCAGAAAGCTTTTGATAAAGTCCCACATAGGAGGTTAGTGAGCAAAGTTAGGGCGCATGGTATTGGGGGCAAAGTCCTAACTTGGATTGAAAGTTGGTTGGCTGACAGGAAACAAAGAGTAGTGATAAACAACTCCATTTCGGAATGGCAGGCAGTGACCAGTGGGGTACCGCAGGGATCAGTACTGGGACCGCAGCTTTTTACAATCTATATTAATGATATAGAAGATGGTGTTAGTAATAACATTAGCAAATTTGCTGATGATACAAAGCTGGGTGGCAGGGTGAAATGTGATGAGGATGTTAGGAGATTACAGGGTGACCTGGACAGGTTAGGTGAGTGGTCAGATGCAGTTTAATGTGGATAAATGTATGGTTATCCACTTTGGTGTCAAGAACAGGAAGGCAGATTACTACCTAAATGGAATCAATTTAGGTAAAGGGCAGTACAAAGAGATCTGGGTGTTCTTGTACACCAGTCAATGAAGGTAAACATGCAGGTACAGCAGGTAGTGAAGAAGGCTAATAGCATGCTGGCCTTCATAACAAGAGGGATTGAGTATAGAAGCAAAGAGGCTCTTCTGCAGCTGTACAGGGCCCTGGTGAGACCACATCTGGAGTATTGTGTGCAGTTCTGATCTCCAAATTTGAGGAAAGACATTCTGGCTATTGAGGGAGTGCAGCGTAGGTTCACGAGGTCAATTCCTGGAGTGGCGGGACTACCTAACACTGAAAGGCTGGAGTGACTGGGCTTGTATACCCTTGAGTTTAGAAGACTGAGAAGGGATCTGATTGAGACATATAAGATTATTAAAGGATTGGACGCTCTGGAGGCAGGAAACCTGTTTCCGCTGATGGGTGAGTGCCGAACCAGAGGACCCAGTTTAAAAATACGGGGTGGACCATTTAGGACAGATATGAGGAGAAACTTCTTCACCCAGAGAGTGGTGGCTGTGTGGAATGCTCTGCCCCAGTGGAGGCCCAGTCTCTGGATTCATTTAAGAAAGAGTTGGATAGAGCTCTCAAGGATAGTGGAATCAAGGGTTATGGAGATAAGGCAGGAACAGGATACTGATTAAGGATGATCAGCCATGATCATATTGAATGGTGGTGCAGGCTCGAAGGGCAGAATGGTCGACTCCTGCACCTATTGTCTATCGATTAACCTAATTCTCTTGCAGCAGAGGTGCTTCATATGAACAGCAGAACGTTTCACCACTTTTCACCTCCTTTTCTTATTAGGTGGGATGGATTCTGTCCATTTTGGATCAACTACAGCTGAACCCCCAGCCTCCCGTGGCAGTCCTTCCTCTGGGAACAGGAAATGATCTTGCAAGAACCCTGAACTGGGGTGGGGTAAGTGAGATGAAGTAGCACAGAGAGTGAATCACTATTTCGCTGCTTTACAGTATGTGATGGGACCCATTTATTCATGGAGGTTGTTGCTCTCTGGAACCATTTGCAGTCGCACCCAGTCTCGGCAATCAATGGATCATTGTGGGTGGCACGGTGGCACAGTGGTTAGCACTGCTGCCTCACAGCGCCAGAGACCTGGGTTCAATTCCCGCCTCAGGCGACTGACTGTGTGGTTTGCACATTCTCCCCGTGTCTGCGTGGGTTTCCTCCGGGTGCTCCGGTTTCCTCCCACAGTCCAAAACTGTGCAGGTCAGGTGAATTGGCCATGCTAAATTGCCTGTAGTGTTAGGTGAAGGGGTAAATGTAGGAGAATGTGGTCTGGGTGGGTTGCACGTCGGCGGGTCGGTGTGGACTTGTTGGGCCGAAGGGCCTGTTTCCACACTGTAACTAATTTAAACTAAATCAAGATGGTTGCTTCTTTTCAATGGTGTTGTGATGTGCTTGAGCACTAGTTGGGGCAGGCAGTATTAAACCAACACAGGCAGCCCACATGTTGCGAATGGGTTCCATTTTTGGAGTCCGTTTGGAAGTCAATTTACACGCGAGTCAGCATATGATGTGGGATGGTAGAAGTTAGCTGCTCACAAGCACGAGGAAACATTACACTCCAGTATTGAATCATGTTTGTAATTCCCACCTCAGGCGACTGTCTGTGTGGAGTTTGCACAATCTCCCCGTGTCTGCGTGGGTTTCCTCCGGGTGCTCCGGTTTCCTCCCACAGTCCAAACATGTACAGGTCAGGTGAATTGACCATGCTAAATTGCCTGTAGTGTTAGCTGAAGGGGTTAATGTAGGGGAATGGGTCTGGGTGGGTTGAGCTTCGGCGGTTCGGTGTGGACTTGTTGGGCCGAAGGGCCTGTTTCCACACTAAGTAATCTAATTCTAATTATAAGTAAGTCAGGTGTTCATAAGTCGGGGAGACCCTGCATTCAGTTTTGTTGGTTTTTCCAAATTAAGTTTTGAATTGCTACTGAAGAAAGGGACACATTTTTTGGGGGATGGGGGGGAAACGTGTTTTGAAGTTGAGGGGAGAGAGAGAGAGGAGTTTATTTTTACCCTGATCTCTTTCTCTTGGATTCAGGGATACACAGACGAGCCTGTCTCCAAGATTCTGTCTCACGTAGAAGATGGTAACATTGTGCAGCTGGATCGGTGGAACCTGTACGTGGAGAGAAATGCTAGCGCAGTCCCTGACGAGCGCGATGAAACTGCTGCTGAGAAGGTCAGTGTCTGAGGTCCTCAGCCCTTTACAGAGGTTACCATCGTGTGGCCACAGTGTGTTTGGGATTGGCAAAAATCTGCTGTTCTTTACCTTGTCCTCAGTGGGTAAAGACCCATTGGGGCAGGGCATCTACAACAGTCTATGTCCAGCCTTCACCAGTGGGGCAGGAGACTGCAGCTCCTGGAGGCTCTTGCACACTTGCCCCAAGCAGGGGTGAAAGATCGGGCTGTGCAAACTGCCCTCCCTCAGACCGAGGGGAGGGAACAACGAGCAGCTGAAGGCGAGAGACTGACAGGTCAGGCGGATCCCCCTCCAAGCAGTTACCAATTACCTGTCAATCAGGGAGAGCATTCTATGAGAGGCTGGGAGCACCAGTCTCTCACCTGGCCCTGACTACAGCTCTTCAGTCTCCAGGATCAAAGCCTTCCCAGTCTGTCGGTGTTACCGGAGATGCCCCACACACGCCTTGATGACCCTGCTGAGTTTCGAATGGACCTGGGAAGTGGGTTGAGTTTTATAAACAGCCCGAATTGGCCTCTTTGTTCCCTTTAATCATTTACCCCAGGACGTCCCCACTCACCCTCAGTCCTGCATGGCAGAAACTTGGAAAAGGACAGGATGCTCTAACCCAATGTCAATTTTGGAAGATTTAGCCAGCCTCATGAGCACAAACTTCACTCTCCTGGAACAAATTGAGCCTATATCCTATCTAACTTTAAGTTCTGTTTTCACCCTGATACCCTTGTGACCTGACAGAGTGTCCTCTACACTCTGTCTTTCACATCGTCTCACATAAATGTGAGGTAGCAACTGTAAGTTGCCTTACAAAATCCTTGTTCTTTAATTAGAGATCCCTCTCATGGCCTAACGCTGTTGGTCTACTGGTCACTCCCACATCAATGGTGCCTAGCTCTTTAGGTGGAACCTTTAAGTTCGAACTCTTTAGCCACAGCCATGGCCACCATGTCCCAACTTCAAATGAGACACCCTATGAAGCATCATTACGTTAAAGGTGCTGTATGATTAGAGGCTGATGTTGTACAGTATAAATGTGTCGCATTCCCCTCACCCCTTTTACCTGAGGTGTGAGGATTGGTTTTAATGTGTAAATATTCATTGATCAGTCGTTGTTCAGAGCAGTTGGCCATGATTCAGTGGAGAGCACACTTGTTCTTAGGCAGTAGATTCTGTGTTCAACTCCCATTGTAGGTACTTGGAGAGTGCATTATGAGCGCTAACACACTGAGCAGAACTGAGAGAGTGCTGCACTGTTAAAGGCACTGATTTGTTTGAACAAGATTGTAAACCAAGGATCATTGCACCTTTTTCAGGTGGATTAAAATGATCCCACAGCCAATCAATGGGCTGGTTTCCTGGTAAACTGGGCAATGTTTCTTTCCCAATTACACTGTTGTTACCTCACTTTTACTAGACCTGAGACGTGTTGGATAACAAACTGTGACCTAAATAAAAATGTACAAGTCACTTTCCCATTAGTGTGGGTTATGTTCCTAACCTCAAGTTTTTAATTAAAAAGTTCTGTATTCAAATTACTGACTCAAAAATCACTTTTCTAGTCATTGCTCTTGTTAACTTGCTATTCTTACTGCTCATTCTTTCATTTAGTGCTCTTAATAACTAGCTAATGTTTCTAAGTTACTAATGTTTCTAACTTGCTACTTTTACTCACTTAGAAAGCTTTCTCAGGCAGATCTCCCAAACCTTGCTTTCCTCTTGTGGGCCCCTAACTATTTCCCACCACTGCCTGTTCACAGCCTCCCTCCCCGTCTGGTTCACTGCCTCACTCGGCTACCTCACTCCCTCTGATTCTCCACTTCCCTCGCCCTCCGCTTCTCACTCCCCACACTTTGCTCTGCCACTGCTAATCACTCTGCTTCCTCTGATGCATTCTGCGCACTCTCTCCCACACACTGCCCTGTCCTGGTCCTCAATGCTGCTTCTCTGTTAACAGGGGCTGAGAAGTAGCAAGCAGGATGGGAGCGGGAAGGAGGAATGGGAGAGGGGAGTGGAGCTGCGAGAGAATAGGGGAGAAGCAAAGGCATAGAAGATTGGAGGGGATCAGTGAGGGGGGGGCAGGAGAGCAGAGAGGGGAGTGGTGAAGGGAAGGCAAGAGGGAGCGGTGAGTGGGAGCAGCAAGGGATGAGGAGAGCAGAGGAGGACGGCAGAGAAAAGCAATGAGGGGTCAGGAGAGGGAGGTCACAAGGCGGATTCTAGTGGTCAGGGTGTAAGCCAAGGTGGTTGGTGCACTGAGGTTCATATTAATGCAGAAGCAGTAATTTAATACACATTGAATATATAGTGTGGAAGCAAGCCATTTGGTCCTTAGCTGTTTCTATTTCTCTTCCACATTAGCCTTCTCCCAGCCCTCTCCATCTGACCCGATCAGCATAACTTGCTCTTCATTTCTCTTTATATTTATCCAGCTTCCACTTCAAGCACCGATGGCTATTTGCCTCAATTGCTCCTTGAGAGAGCAAGTTCCACATCTCGGTCAAGCCATTTCTCTTGAATTCCCTACAGATTTGTTAGTTATTTAATATTTATTAGCTCCAGTTTTGGACTCTTGCCACAATTGAAAACATCTCTCCATCTAACCTACAAAAGTTCTGCAGTTTCAAAGGATTTCATTAACTCCCCCCTCAACCTTTTCTCATCTAGATAAATTAGCTTCACCCTACTCAGTCTTCTGATGGTTACAACGACTGAGTACTTGTGTCATCCTTGCAAATCTTTAAAATATTTTCTTCAGTGCCTTTATATTATTTTTGTTACATGGAAACCAGAGTTGTATGTAATGTTCTAAAAAGAGCAGTGGACATTGTTGTCAGGCCTGTCTTCATCTCTGGATGAGTAGACAGGTTCAATCTTGTTTTTTCATGCTCCATAAAAGCAAAATAGATGAGAACGACGATGAGTCATCTGTTCCTTTGATCTTGTTCTACTGTTTAACAAGATCGGGGCTAATCTGGTATCTCTTCACCACCAACCACCCCACCCTGGTGTTACCCCTGCTATTTCATGAGGATGGATTTTCATTTTTTTTTTTCCACAGCTCCCCCTCGATGTCTTCAACAACTACTTCAGCCTTGGATTTGATGCCCATGTGACTCTGGAGTTTCATGAGTCCCGAGGTATGTTATGATGGGAATCACTCCTGCACCCATCAGGTCAGTTTGTATTTGATCCCACAGTAGTCTCACTGCAAATCCTCTTCACTACCTTGGAAGGTCTCCCTCACGCATACAGAAGCCTTCATTGTAAATGGTGTTGCCACAGTAAAGAGGACTCCGTGTCTGTTTGGTGTGACTTCAGGTTTGGCTGTGGCCCCCATGTGGGTGTAAGGGTGAGCCTCTGTCAGGCCACACCGTGATATGTCACATTGGATTTGCACTGTCCTACCTTGGAGCCTGGTTGCCCGTGCTCTGAAGTGGTTGTAAAGAAGGCATGCCCATTGCTATCAGCTCAAAGCAACACGAGAGCAGTACATTGTGGCCTTGGCTGCTTCCCCAAGTATTGTCCCTCAGTGGTTTTTGCTCATTCTTTTTGGTTTTTCCATGTTGGTGACTTGTTCCATTTGCTCCTTGTTAGCACGAAAGAGCTGCAGAAGCACCACTGCCTTGCTCCAAATAAGACAGAGGTCATCACACCCAGTGTCTACATACATGAGATAACTTGTTGCTCATTCAACACCAAATTTCTGCACACCAACGATCTCCTAACTGGCCAACTAAAACTATGACTGTCGTCCGGTTTGAAATCCAAACAATGCTCACGATACGTAGTTTGATTAACTGTCAACTTAACATAAAAGATTTAGATGTCCTCAAGCTCAATACTAAATCAGTTCTGAAAGAAGAAGGACATTTATTTTTAACTTAATACGGAGATTGATAGCTCGTGTAGCAGTAAATGGGGGATGATGGCTAGACTCCATGCTGAGTGATTTGTATTTCAGTTTAATTGTTAGCTGTCTCTGATACTCAATTTCCTGTTCCAGAGGCCAAGCCAGAGAAATTTAACAGTCGCTTTAGAAACAAAATGTTCTACGCTGGGGTATGTAGCAATAACCATTTACGGTAAGCCTTTGGCTATTGCATTTATGTCACATTTGGCGGATGCCAGAAACCCAGGCTTAATTAGCAATGAAACATTTTGCTGCACTGGTTAAGCGTGGTAATGCTCAGCAGGAGATACTATGCTTCCATGATTTATTTTTAAAATGAAACGATTTGCCACCAGTGCAGAGTTATAGGAAACATTAGAATGGTGCCTTCCAAAACAGAAATTGGTGAAAACACTGAGGTCAGGAACCAATAAGGGGAAGCGGGGAGAGACAGAGAGAGATCACGCACACCTATGTTAATCACCAACTAGAGAGAGGGATACAGCCACAGTAAATGCCTCTAGTTCACCTTAGAACAGAATATTAGAGCTTTCACAGTTTTTGAAGCGAGTTGAACTGGTGAGAGGGGTGTGGAAGAATGGGATGTGTCAAAAAAAAACATCAAAAGGGAAAGTTTGGTGAGTGGGTGGCACACGGGAGCGACAGACAAAAGAGTTGCAAGGACCAGATAAAAGGAGATGATCACTGGAAGAAGTGTAGATGTTTACAGCAGGATAGTAAAGTGAGGGATGGAGAGGAGAAGCAGGTGAAATATTTTACATGTGGCGTGTAATTCATGGAAGATTAAACTTCTGTTGATGGGCTGCTTAACAAGTGTGCACATGTGGTGGTGCCCTGTGCCATGCTGTCTGCTGGTGAAATGTGCCCAGTGTTTGTTTCTTCAAGGTATCAGTCTGAGGAGTTGGCATTGGGTCCTGGGGAGCAAGGACAAGATGGAAGTGAGAAAGGAAAATTACTACATTCAGTCACTTTTGCTCATTGGTAACAGCTGAAATGATGTCATTTTAGGCTTGAGACCAAGGTTCCCTCCTGTGTACTCCGGAGATTGATGTGGACCATTGAGGAGATGGCTCAGGATTGGGAATAACACATCTTAAATGTGCTTTATTCATCAAGTTCTGCGTTGGACGTTTCCTTGATTCTTTGGGTGTAACAATGACCCCTGCGTTTTCTTTCAGTGTTGCTCGCCCTGTGTAACTGTGTCACCCTCTCTCTTGTGTTCTTCAGACGGCATTTTCAGATTTCTTAATGCGAAGCTCCAAAGATTTGGCCAAACACATCAAAGTGGTGGTAAGTACACATACGCTATCTGGAATCTGTAATACCCAAGGTCATGCGTTACATTCCTCAGGGTCATTCTTCACTTTGTGTCATGTTTAACATCCTGTGTGAGACCATTCCCTGTCAGTAACCTATCAGGCCTTGTTTTATATGCCAAATGATCTGTCAATCCCTGTTTCACGTTCCTTTTAAGTTGTCACTCCCTGTTTTGCATTCCTTTCAAATTGTCTTGCCAACTTTCGTATTCCCAGGAACCTGTGATGTTCTCAGTCAATGAAACCTGTGTTTAGAAAGAGGCTATTCAGTCTCTACAACCTGTTCCATTATTCAGTTTGATCAAGTTTGTTGCTTAACTCAATCAATCTTGGTTCTGAAGTATCCTTGTCTAACAAAGATCTGTGAATCTCTATTTTGTTTTAATTCATTCAATCTTAACAGAGTTTTGAAGAGAGAAAGTTCTGGATTGCCAGTGCTCTTTATCTGAACAGTTGCTTTTTAACTTGATCAAAAAGTTAAAACTCTTAAATTGGAGTAAGGCCAATTTTGATGGTATTAGGCATGAACTTTCAAAAGTTGATTAGGGGGTGCTGTTCATAGGTAATGGGATGGTTGGAAACTGGGAGGCCTTCAGAGGTGTGTTCAGAGACAGTATGTGTGAATGGCAAGGCTAATAGGTGTACGGAATGCTGTATGACTAGGAAAATTGAGGCTCTGGTCAAGAAAACGTGGAGGTTCTGGATTAGTGGTGCTGGAAGAGCACAGCAGTTCAGGCAGCATTCAAGGAGCTTTAAAATCGACGTTTCGGGCAAAAACCGATGAAGGGCTTTTGCCCAAAACGTCGATTTCAAAGCTCCTTGGATGCTGCCTGAACTGCTGTGCTCTTCCAGCACCACTAATCCAGAATCTGGTTTCCAGCATCTGCAGTCATTGTTTTTACCTAAGAAAACGTGGAGGCATGTGTCAGGTATAGACAGTAGCATTGAGTGAATCCCTAGACAATTATAAGGCGTATATTTCAGCGGGAAATCAGGAGGGCAAAAAAGGGACATAGTTTTTGCAAATAGGGTTAAGGAAAATCCAAACTGAAAATACAAATACATTAAGGGCAAAAAGAGTGACTCAGGAGAGAATAGAGCCCCTGTTTTGCATCAATATTTACTGTGGGGAAGGACATGAAGCCAGGGAGTTTGAGGAAATACAGAGGAACCAATGATTATCCAAATACCAATGATCTGAATATCAGATTCTCCGAAGAAGATCTTAAGGTCCTGATAGAAACATTACATCAACGAGGTGTTACCAACACTGATCGCGTCTTTTGTTTACAATGATTAATAATGAACTTGGCTTATTGAAATGCTGCCGAGAGCAGTCCTGGACATCGATGGGAGCCTAGGTACCGTCTCCAAATACTGACCGCCTGCCCTCTCTCTCTCTTTCTCTCTCTCTCCCCACACTTTCCCTGGAGTTCTACACGGGTGTACGTGAAACCACCCTTCCCCAGATAATCTCTCCAGTATTGTTCTGTACAGGGCAAAGCTGGAACTTGTTTGAAAGGGATGTGGGGTTTCGATGGGGTTGTGGGGGTGGATGGGGGGGTGGGAGTGACGGGGGTTCGCGTGCGGTGTGCTGCTGTCTAGTTTCCTGAATGGGGAGCAGACTTAGTAAGTGCTCGCTGTGCCAATCCCATTGAACTGATGGGGGGGGGGGGGGGGGGGGGTTGGGTGGGTGGGAGGCTTCAGCAATGCTACAGGTCCCTTACACACAAGTGTGTGTCTGCTCAGAAACAAACCCTGAGGCAGAGAGAGGGAGTAAAGCAGGCAGAGCGAGGACAAAGGAAACTTCAGAAAACTCCGAACCCCAGAGGAGAGGCATTAAATCAATTAACTGACTAATCAATTATCTGAACAAAATAGTGCCCGCCCATCTCGTTTGGATAATTGAGGTTCCTCTGTAAATGGTGATGTCTTGAAAAGTGTCCATGTTGCAGAGGTGGTGTTCCTGGGGGTCTTAGATCGCACAAAAGTAAATTAATCCCCAGGATCTGATCATGTGTATCTCAGAACATTGTGGGAAGCTAGGGAGGAGATTGCTGGGCCCCTTACTGAGATATTTGTATTGTCGACAGCCATAGGTGAGGTGCCAGAAGACTGAAGGGTGGTTAATGTAGTGCCATTATTTAAGAAAGGCTATAAGGAAAAGCCAGAGAACTATAGACCGGTGAGTCATTGGTGGGTAAGTTGTTGGAGGAGATTTTGAGGGACAGGATTTATATGCATTTGGGAAGGCAAGGACTCATGAGGGATAGTCAACATGGTTTGTGTGTGGGAAATCATGTTTTACTAACTTGATTGAATCTTTTGAAGAGGTGACAAAGAAGATTGATGAAGGCTTAGGAATAGATGTTGTCCAAATGGACTTCGAAGCATTCGGTAAGGTTCTGCATGGTAGATTGGTTAGCAAGGCTAGATCACGTGGAATTTAGGGGAAGCTAGCCAATTGGATACAAAATTGGCTTGAAGATAGGAGACTGAGGGTGGGAGGTTGACGATTGCTTTTTGGACTGAAGGCCTATGACCAGTGGTGTGCCACAAGGCTCGGTGCTGGGTCCACTGCTTTTTGTCCTTTATATAAATGATTTAAATATGATTGATTTATTATTGCCACATATACCAAAATAAAGTGAAAAAGTGTTGTTTTGCATGCTATGCAGGCAGATCGTACCATACAGGTTAGCAGAACTGAATGCAGACTGGTGTTACAGCTGCAGAGAGACAGATGCGAATTAGCACTTGAGAGGTCTGTTCAAAAGTCTGATAACAGCAAGGAAGAAGCTGTTCTTGAATCTATTCGTATATGCATTAGTTATGAGGTGTGGTTAGTACGTTTGCAGATGACACCAAAATAGGTGGTGCCATGGACAGTAAGGAAGACTATCCCAGAGTACAATGGGACCTTGATCAGATGGACCAATGGGCCCAGGAGTGGCAGGTGGAGTTTAATTTAGATAAATGTGAGCTGTTGCATTTTGGTAAGGCAAACCAGGATAGGACTTGTACAGTTAAAGATAGATCTCTGACAAACAGAGATCTAGGGGTGCAGGTTCATAGTTCCTTCAAAGTGGAGTCTCAGGTAGACCGGGTGGTGAAGAAGGCATTTACAACACTTGCCTTCATTGCCCAGTATATTGAGTATTGGAGTTCGGAATTAGAAGAAGAATTAAAGTCCCTACAGTGTGAAAACAGGCCCTTCGGCTCAACAAGTCCACACCGACCCTCTGAAGAGTCTCCCACCCAGACCCATTACCCTACCCTATTACTCTCTACATTTCCTCTGACTAATGCATCTACCACACATCTCTGGACACTCTGGGCAGTTCAACTTGGCCGATATAAACCTGCACATCCTTGGACTAAGTCGTGTTGCGGCTGTACAGGACATCTGTGAGGCCATTTTTAGAATATTTGCATTCAATTCTGCTCTTTCTGCTACAGGAAAATATTTGTGGATGGGTGCAGAAAAGATTTACAAGGGTTGGAGGATTTGAGCTGTAAGGAGAGGCTGAATAGGCTGGGGCTGTTTTTCGGTGGAGCGTCAAAGGCTGAGGGGTGACCTCGTAGAAGTTTATAAAATCTTGAAAGGCACGAATAGGGTGACTAGCCAAGGTTCTTTCCCCAGCGTATGGGA